>NW_018408040.1:35872-82488 GCF_002113885.1 Mizuhopecten yessoensis
TTTTTTAATTTATTCCTCATTACTGTCATACTTCTGGCCTTAATTTATTGTTGACATGGGCTGCAGGTCATGGTTATTCTATTGTTGTCCAATATCATATTGAAATTACGTCTATGTATTTTCCAATCATTTATCGCCTAATACGGATTATGGAGGATGAGGGAACTGTGGCGGTAGTCTCTCCATCGCAGAAAGTATATGTTTTGTGTACTATTATATTTGTAGGTTCAGCTAGTATGGTTTTGTTTTCTGTGTGTTGTTAATGTCCTACTTGTAAGACAAATCTCATATATTTCAATCTGATTGTCACGCATTGCCTCATTCTGTACTAGGGACAACTAGCTTGTTGTATGGCGGTTAAAACGATGTCAATGAACTGTCGGGGTTGAATGATTCTGACACAAGGATAGAGGTCTTTGATTTTTTGAGGAAAAAGACTGTTCTATATATTTGAATATAAGTTGGGAAGGACTAACATGGACACGGAGGGATGGTAAGGCAGAAGAGATACAGCTACAAGCATTTAATTTACTTTAATACATTTATACAGTCTAAATAAAGATTCCCTAATTTTTTCAGGACATTGTGGAAGTAACATTAGACTTTTATTCAGAATTCATGATGATTTGTGGAGACTTTAGTTTAATTCTTGATCCTGAAATTGATGTATATAACTATAGAAATGAAAGCAATCCCCAGGCAAGATCCAAGGTCCTGGAAATTATTACTAAACTTGGTTTGTGTGACCCTTGGAGGATTAAAAGTCCTCAGTTAAGAAAAGCTAGATTGGATTTTTTTTTCTTAATGTCTAAAGAATTCCTATCCAAGGTCGACTCTACTGATATAATACACTGCTACCAAATCGATCATAGTGCTTTTGTATTATCAATAAAACTAACATAATTGACTAGGAGTAATAGTGTCTGGAAGATCAATAATACTTTATTGTATGATAAACAAGAGGCCCAATTGGCCTGCATAGCTCACCTGGTATTAATTTCACGCCTGTAACCTTAAAAGCGGAATAACATAAAGCTACAGACAACAGTTTTTATGATTATAAGTCATTAAAAAACCTGTTAACGATTTAAACACATCTGACCCCTGTAACCTTGAAAGTTGAACAAGTTCATTACGTTGAAAATGGTTTATAGCCTTTCCTCTCAGCAAGTAACTTGCCAATTATTACCACCTAATTTCTTCTCACATTTGACCAAATGTGACCTTGAATACATGTCAAGGTCATTCACACACAAAATATTCAGAGGAAGCATATAAAAAGTGTCAAAAGATTTTGCCCCTGTGATATTTGACCGCTGTGACCTTGTAAACGGACATTGGTCATTCCATTGAACAAACTTGGAAGCCCTTCATCCTAGCATGTTACTTGCTAAATATTCAGAAAAGGCTTCTTTTTTTCCTTTTTTCTTTAGCCCCTAAAAGGGCAATAAGACAGAATGCGGGGAACATGGTTACCCGCTATGAGTAAAACTTATTACACAGCAAATATTATATTACCAATTTTTACAAAAGTGGAGTAATGACATTTTTAATTCCTCTAAGTCTGTGTATCAGAACATATAAATATAATTGTAAAAATGAACTATATGTATTGTGTAAAATAACTAGTACAGTGTAATCATAAGTCTATAGTGGAAACTGGAAGATGGAATAATACTGACTACCAAAACAGAATATGACCGAAGACATTGGTGACGAATTTCGCTACTTGTTAAAATGTCCCTTTCTGTCTACAGAAAGGAAGATGTATTTATACAAATACTACTATGTAATGCCAAATATTGCAAAGTTCTCAGAACTAATGAGTACAAACATTTTTAAAATTTTCAGAAATTTATACAAAATCAAAATTTTGTTTCAAATAGTATCGTGATTTGACCTCCATATATACTACATTTGATATTATACATATTGTAAATAAGTTTGCTCTGTACATTTATAAATTTGTAAAGAGAAATAAAGTTTAAGTTGAATTTAACCAACAGGTATCACTATGTCGTCATTAAATGTGTCCTTACCTTAATACGCCGACATGTAAGATGGCGACCGATAACACGTAGGCTCCTCTGTAATGTGATCCAATCGTCTTGTGTACGTTTATGTGTCTCTGATCCGCCTCGATCTGGTATTTTGGCATACATTTGAACACTTATCTGAGGTGAAATTCTTGTTTCGGGTGATGAGTAACTAGGTCAAGCCCAACTGCCCTGTAGCGATCACGATGTTTTCGCTAAAAAGGCTGCGTCAAATGATATGCTTCAGTGGGCCATTGCGAAGCTTTTGGCACAAGTAATGTCAAGGGTTATTCATCATCAAATTTTGCTTCACAAAATGAGCGCGTGAAGTTTAACAAATTGGTATTGATATTTGTGTCGGTGATTTACAATGGTTTCCTGCATACAGAATTTAAAACAAGTCTCTATCAACGACCGACATCAGAACTCTCCAGCTGTATGTATCCGTCTTCAACATATTTTCAAGTCCTCGAAAATAATGAAGAGTGCAGTATGGATGAAAACAGTGCGTGCAAGTGCCATGAACAAAATTGTACAAACGAAAATTGAAATACAATTGATATAGATACAAATGTATCACTTCTCTATCACGGCTTGCAAAAGGAATAGACAGGTTAATCTATCAGTGATAAGTGGGTAATTGGATGACTAATATTGCAATGACTGCTATAAAATTATCTCCCATTTACTGGAAATGCATACTGGAAAGAACAACATTTTAACTAGGCTTTGGAGGAAAGTTATCAGATTTAAATATTAGTTTGGTTTGGTTTAATTTTGTGTACCGTCCTATTAACAGCTAATGTCATTTAAGGACGTGCCTCCATGTAATTAGGGTATGCGTGCTTACGTGTGTGTATACTGGAGGCATGGTATGTTGGGGTGCTTGCCTCCTTGTGATAGCGCGGATGTGATGCCAACTTTATAGTGCTATCTCACTGAAATACCATGCCAAAGGCACCCAGCACAGCATTCCGTTCACATTATACTGACAACGGGTGAGCCAGTTGTTGCCATTCATCTAAATGCTGAACGTTAAGCAGGGAATAACAACTACCATTTTTAAGGACTTTGGTATTTTGGTATGTCCTGACCTGGGGACAGAACCCACTGCCTTCCTCACCTGGGCGAACACTCAACATTAAGGCCAAAATGAGGTGTTGCCAAGCACGGCGCTAGGAAACAAAAAGTAGCTAGAAGTAGAACGAAAGACAACGATTCCAAATATTGCAATGGCTGCAGCAGATTTATTTTGGTCGCTATTGTGTCCCCAAATAGAGGACACCAAAGCAATCATTAAAACAATCATGAAAATTGTACTCATTAAGAATGTCATATTCATCAATAATGATTACAACAACAAATATTAACCGATTTTCTTCAAACTCGGTCTTCAAACAGCGGACCCCATTTGGCGGAGTTATGGCCCATTGAATAATGAAAAACGTCAGTATCTGCAGCGCTTCGTTTCCGTGCATTTCTTCAAACTTGGTCACAGGGTTAAATGCCTTAAGGGGCTCGGTCAAGTTCGATGACCACTTTCAGCGGACCTCATTTGGCGGAGGCTTCTGATAGGTCAAAGTTTAGATATTGTTTGATTTTTAGGGAACTGCGAATTCAACCGCATATGTTTCGTTGCCAAAGCTACCACACATAAGCTTCTGATTGGAGGAAATTTAGATATTGTTAGATTTTGATGAAAATTGGTATATAGGGGTATAAGGGAACTGGGAATTCAACCGCATATGTTTCGTTGCCATAGCAACCACATGGAGGCTTCTGATTGGTCGAAATTTAGATATTTGATTTTGATGAAAATTGGTACATAGGGGTATTAGGGGATTGCAAATGCAACCGCATAAGCTTTGTTGCCATAGAAACCATACAGCAACCACACGATTGCTTCCGATTGGTGGAAATTCAGATATTGTTCGATTTTGATGAAAATTGGTATATGGGGTATAAGGGAACTGAGAATTCAACCGCATATGTCTCGTTGCCATAGCAACCACATGGAAGCTTCTGATTGGTCCCCCATGACAGTTAGTACTTGTTGCCGAAGATATTGTTAAGATGTTTCAGCCAAATTCCTTATACACATCCTACTCAGGCTAAGTTTGCCAACCGATGTGATTTGTGCATATAAATCAATGAGGTATAGGGCTTTTTTTTCGTCAAGTTTCAAGCTATACATTATATCTCAACAGCACGATACTCAATGTTTAAACCTAACCTCAATAATGTTGACCTACAATATGTCCTGCAAGTGGGGGATATACATTCCACGAAATTGCTTGTTGATAATTTATACAACAGCCCTTTGTGCCAATCCCTATCAAATGCTTTGCTGATGTCACAAAATACTATTCTTATTTCTTTACCTGAACCTAATGCCTTAATGAAATCGTTGGAAATACTTAATAATTGGTTAATATCTTGATCGATATTTTGTTATTACTTTCAAATCAAGAAGAAAATTATGAACATGTTTATAAACGCACCTCTCGAACACTTTACCAGTTATACTTAAAAGTGAAATTGGTCGATAGTTTTTAACATCATTACGGCTATCTTTTGTTATACATAGGTAAAACATTTGCTTCTTTCCACGATGATGGAAATATTCCTTGTGATAAGGATTTATTAAAAAATATAAATAATGGCTCAGCAAGCGATGTTGCGGCTTCCTTGAGTACTTTGGGACTAATAAGATCGTGTCCTACAGCTTTACCAGTTTTCAAATTGAGTAAGGCATGCTTAACATCAGTACATGATATATTTGTATTACTCAGACAAATACGATTAGGGGATTACATAAGTGGAGGAAACATAACCATTGAATCATCCACAACGGATTGACTTGAAAAATAAAAACAAAAAAACATTAGCTTTATCAACATCAGTTATGTAATAGATATTATCATGAAAAATCGTTGGTATTTCTCCACATATGCCACTTTTATTCATGAAGAGTTTTACAGTTAACCACCATGACTTGTTGCATTGTCTTAAATCAGATAATTTTGATGACAAACCATTAAAATAAGATTCTTTAGATTGTCTAATGGCATTTACACACTTGTTACAGGTTTGTCTGAAAATAGACCAGTCAGATTGGCTATCAGTAAGTTAAGCCTTATTGTGAATTATTTTTTTACGTTTTGATATTAATTTTCTATTTTTTTATCCATCCATGGATGCTCACGTTTTCTCATAATGACCGTTTTGTTAGGGATAGCCGAAGAAGAAGCGGAATCGATGAAGTCAGTTAGACGCTTGCATGCTAGATCGATATTGGCATCATATACTTGACACCAATCCGATATTTCTAGTAGTTCTCTTAGCTTATCAAAATGCCCATGCTTTTTAAAGCCAAATTTTCCTTCGGTACGAGTCGGTTGAATGTTGATCAATATTAAGAGTTGCATAGATGGGACCATTGTATCTTACTGGTTGGTCAAGGAACTATTCCACTACGTAAGACCGATCTATTATAACATCGTTATTTACCAATAAAACGTCTAGTAAGGATGACGAATGTTCAGTGTAATGCGTACATTCAGTAATTAACTGCGTACGTCCGTAAGTGTACATTATGTTATCAAAATAGTTAAAATTATGACTGCGTTGCAGTAAATTAACGCTAAAATCGCCAGTTATAATAACATTTCCATCAATAGAGTTAATTGCCATATAAGTAATCATAACCATATGGATTTAAATATATTTTTTCAAGGTTGTCCTACATGTGATCTGAATATAAACAGACAGATGGTAAGTCATATTTAGATTTTTATTGGAAAAACTAGGCGTTTTAATTTTATATGACGTAGAAAGCCATGATGTATTATCTAGATATAATTGTTAATGGAATATCAAAGTATAAACTTTTTGATGCATAATGATTAATGAGATTACAGTTGAGTAGGTTTGCTATATCTTGTTTATAATATTATATTGTCTTTCTGTCACATTATTTAAATTTGTACTTTTTGCTCATAAACAGTATTAGTAGCAATGGCCTGTGTACATAAATACACATGGACTTTTGGTCAAAGTCTACTCTTACTGTACATATGACATACTGACTGTGACTATTTAATAAGTAAATAATTGTATGTGTGTTGGATGTATGATTGTGAGTTGTTTGTGTATTGTTATTGTGATTCCTATGATGAGTTTATCCCCTTTGTGTTTGCCATGTTGGAGTTATCTCCCCTTATCCTTTAATTAGTATTACTCTTTATAATTTTTCATTTCAAAGTATCCTTAAATTAATTAATCATTATTGTTGTAACAACATTATATATATGATCAAATTTTGAGCCACCCATGGAAAGAATTTATATATGCTTGCCTGTTATTCAATCCATTTGACTATAACATCTGTCAATAAAATTTGTTGAAATGAAAAATCCCTCGGTCCCGCTGTGTATCCAGTCTCCTGTTGGTGATTGGCACGGTTCTGCTGTTAGTTGTCGTACGGTGAGTATCTCCTGGATGACCTACCTCTCCCTCTGGACTTTCATCGTCTTGTTAGCCCAGGCGTGGGCTCTGTCTATCCGCTTCTCGTCCTCGGAGTCGGAAGCAATAGGATTAGCTTGATACTCCTCGGCCGCCTTCCATCCCGACTTAGAAGTGTCGGCCAATAATACTTATTTTTGTCTATAGTCCAGCATATTAATACCTTCTAAATCTTTGAATCTCGCCTCCTCTCCGTCCTTGAGAACACTTTGTTCCACTTCCACCATTTTGGCTTTAATTTTCTGGTTAAATTTATACTGGTCCTCACAAGCGTTCCGTGAATACTTATGTGTCTCTTTACACAACATGTCCTGCTGGAATTTAGCATACTGGTTCGCCGAAATTTCTTTCTGAGCTGTAGACATGTTTTCCTCAAATTTACTCAACCTTCCGGAAATTAGAGAGTCCATGTTCTCCAATATCAGTCCCTAGCAGTCCTTCAATGCACCCTGTACCTGTCCCCGTATCGCAACGTTGATAGAAGGATCCATCGTGAAAAGAAAAATCTGTCCGCACTCTACGGTACACGGCTAGAGAATGACCCAACTACTCTATAGCCACGTGTACCCGCGGGCTATTCTTAACAGCACGTGCTGCTTGTTATCTCGTGCCAATGAGACAAATAAATCCCGTCTTTTCTTTCAGAACTGCGGGATTATTTGAATCTTACCAGAATCTCTATCGAAACACGAGTAGAGATAAGCGTCTGGTTGAGAGAGAATAGATTAGCATTGCCTGTGCGTTTGATTTTGCGAAGGGAGATACGTGTTGACATGTTTAAATAAAAAAAGTACCACTAGATGAGATTTTACATTTCTTTTTAGGCTAAACGATCAATCAGCAAATTATTATCAGCTCACGGTTGCTAGCGGAAGTGACAAGTCATGTACTGCCCAGGAAATTCTCCCTCCAGCTACCCATTCTGCCTCTTGTGTCAGTATCAACCTCCAGCACAAATAGAAAACAACGTAGAGCCATGTGGTCCCGTCTTTATATGAAATGCAGTCGAACAGCCAACTGTCATTTCAAATTGTTTCGTCCTTTCAAGCCACGTCTGGTTTCCTGTCTAATTGACATTAAATTACTGCAGCCTCACATTCCAGAAGATGTAGAACCTCGACATTTAGCGGCTCTCTACTTCGAGCTAATAAAAAGATGGCTGCCGTAGACTCACCGCTGAGCCAGCGCACCGCGTCTAGACATTATTCTTCCGCGATTACGCGTCATAAAATTTGATATTTTATGAATTCGTCATCAAAAATTAAATATGATATTTAAATTTGGTTTTGTGTTTAGTTTCTATATAATTTGTCTGTATTGAACTATTAACGTACACCATCACTGTTGTATGATGGTCCTTCAATGACGGACCATTTTCTTTTTTACATTACGTTAATCGTGGATTTGCAAAAGCTCTAGAACCTGGGAAAAACTATCAGAATGGACTTCACAAGTTGACGATTATTGACAATAATTGACAAATCACACGTTGATTAAAATATAAGGTTTGCGACAAAACCTGTCCACGAGTGTGGTATTTCCTGTCGGTTTCGTAGCGTGACTAAACCTCCACCCGTATTGTGGTTCTCTAACAATTATTTTTGTACAGTTGTATTACTGTTGTAAGTCTGTGGATGTAGACTACAAGTCTCTGCTTCAGGTACTCTTACAGCTGCAGCCTTAAGTTACCAGTTTGCCAGTAGTACCTCAGACTTATAGAAAGCTCAAGACATAAATCAAGTTCTATAAATATATATTACTCTACTTAAAAGTCACAACATGTGATGAATATGTACAAATGAATCAAAATAATCACTATCTTTCACTCTAGGCTCACCGTAATTCAACTCTTTTCAACAATGATACAATTATTATATAAATGGCAATAAGGAATGTTCTCAGTATTTACACAAAATGAATTCACCAAAATATATGTATGACGAGTGATAAATGAAATTGAAGGTTACTACAACAGTCCCTATTTCTGTTCATAATACAACTCTTCACAATTCTTGAACACTACACTAATCAACACGAACTTATTCTCACGAAGCAAACTGCAGCTACTAGGAGTCGACTGATACATTAAATATCCAGTTTTGAATGCTAAAGAAAATGTCAACAAGAAAGTTAACTAGAATAAAGGATTCAACTTCACAATGATTATTGCAACCTAAAATAATGGCTAGTTACCTAGACAGTACCTAGAGTAAAAGGCACTCATTAACGGAAATAATATTTACCCAGAGGTCAGCCCTTACAGTAAGGTGATTATCAACTACCATGGAACAGCACTCAAAGTACTAAGACCAACACTTTTAAAGCAAGGTGAGTGTTATCTATTATGCTAAGAGAATATAGCTATGAGGCACCACTCAAAGTACTTAGAGTCAAACTCTTAAAGTAAGGTGAGTGTTCTGTATTAAGCTAAGAAGATATTACTATGAGACACCACTCAAAGTACTAAGAGCCAAACTCTTAAAGCAAGGTGAGTGTTTTCTATTATTATGGTAAGAGAATATAACTATGAGACACCACTCAAAGTACGGAGAGCCAAACTTTTAAAGTAAGGTCAGTGTTCTATATTATGCTAAGAGAATATACCTATAAGTTCTAACGGAGTCCCACAAAAATACTGGTGTATGAATATGACTACTATCTTGCGAATACATACCGGTGAAACGGAGATGCTGAGCCTCCATGTTCATCCCTATTTATACCCTTCGGCTGCAACGGTGGCCTAGCGGCGTTCTGATTGGCTAGCGCCACTAGCAATCCTAATACACTGACCGTGCAAGAAGGAAAGTAATCCCGATAAACTGATAAAACTATTTGGCTAATAAATGGTACACCATTACCTCAAACACTTTTAGAAATACTAACAATTTATAAACAAGCAATAAATAATATAAATCGGTACATAGCACCCCTCTTAGACTGACTTCAGATATGTAACCGACATCAAGTGGGGGTGGATGCGCATGCGCGAACTGAGTAGACGGAAAATATTTGAGCAGATCAAAATACACTACAAAATCGCTGTTTATAAGCAATCAAACCTATTTCTTTTCGTGAAGTCTTGTGAATCGGAGAGAAAATTTACCATACACACAAAACGAGTCATTTTTTGAACTAGTTCCAGTAACAAATCGGGAGAATATTGTAATTTTGAATGACACCATTGTGAGTGAAATCGCCATTTTGGAATGACAACGAACAAATTGACGAAGTTTATTTCCAAGTCACTACCCATCCCAATCGGAAATAAGACGACTGCACCAGTGATTGCGTCGGACAGCAAGAGAAAATATCTCGAGCGGTGCTGTAACAGCAATCAGGATCGGGAAATCGTGTGGTGTAATAGAAGCGGGAGCCGCCTTGAAAACGGTTACGGCTGGACTAGAGACACGTTCGGAGATTAAAACAAAAATCTGGGACCAATCTGGCTATATGTATGGCTCGGAACCTGTGATTTCACTAACAATCAGGGGAAAACATCTCACTTTGAAGCCTAGACGACTCAACCATCGATAGTGCTATCAGAACCAAGGTAAATTCGAGGACCTTATGTAACAATATCCCAGCTGTCGATCACATTTCTGTAATTACCCATGTATTCCATCAGGGATTGAAACCGCTCCAGGAACCCCAAAACTCTAGATAGCTTCCAAGGATAGGACACACAGTTAGGGGACAGATATACAGACTAAACGGAAAAATCAGGGAGATTAACAAAAATAACTGTCACTCACCGGCATTCTCGATAGACCTTGTTAAGACATCGAAAACAAGGAAAGGTAAAAGCCACGATCATTTCACCACCAGGAAAAGGCACAATTTCACCCCTCTACAAGGACGGAATCCATCCAGACATTACCCTTGCCAAGGCTTGGCTGAGGAAGATTGTCACGCAGGCCACATTAGATTGTTCAAAGTTAGTAAATCTATATATATATTACATCAAACTAGTCCGTGTGGGCTTTCTACTCTATACTAGTACTGTTGTCAGTGTGGATTTTCCACGCTGTACAACATAACTAACAGAGTTATCACCCCTTCACTTCTGATACTACCGCTAGCAGTCTCCTATAAGACCTATGACACCCCCTAATCATTGACACATCAACAGCAATCTTTATGCATCCTAAACCTAGTACCATCATCAGCGGGAAGTTGACCAATCTGTTTATCCATAAAATCACGTAGAAATATCAGCGTTATTATCCTGATACTAATGCAGGCGGGTGATATAGAAACAAACCCAGGACCTCGACAACGGCCAATCTTTCCATGTGGGCTCTGCGAATTCCCAGTCACATGGAAATGTGAAGGATATGTTGTGATTGCTGTGACAGCATACATGTGTCAACATTCACTTTTCACACCTACAAACTAATAAATGACAGTTATTATGAGCCGCTTACTAAACCAGAAAGGTTCACAGACTCTGTAATGGACCCCAGCCTCCAAACTCTGAAAACAAGTAGTCCAAAAAGCAACAAAACAACGTCAATGCTAGACACTTCTAACACCCCATCCAACTTAACACCAGGAAAAGTATCGGGACTGACAAAACGATTACTACCGAAAAGAAACCTGCGCATTGTTATCGTTAATTGTATAAGTATTAAAGATAAATCATCAGAGATCAAACTATGTTAGAATACACAAAACCAGATATTGTAATTGGACGTGAGTCGGAAATATTCCCAGAAAATCACACTTCCTACAGAAATGACCGTGGAACATTAGGGGGAGGAGTCTTCATACTTGTCAACAAAGGCAGTGTCTCAACGGAACAACCAGGACTAGTAACCAACTGTGACATAGAGTGGGTAAAAATAAAAGTAAAGATGTCAAGACCTCGTCATTGGCGCTTTCTACATGCCACACAGGGATACCAAAACTATAGATGAACAAGACAAATAATTGAAATTAGCAACACAAAACCCTTCTGCAAATAAGTGATTTCAATTGCCCTGACATAAACTGGGAAAACCTAAAGATACGACACGAAGCAAATGACAAAGAAATCCAACGTCAGCTAATTGATACAACTATACTAAACGTAAATCTATGAAGAACCTACAAGAGAAAAGAGCCTACTTGACCTAGTGTTTATTACAAACCCAAGCCTTATCAAAACATCGAATAACATACCAGGCATCTCGGACAACGACATTGTAGTCACTGACATGGACACCAAACCACACTACCAGAAACACCAAAATGGAAATCTTACATGTGGAGAAGAGCAAATTGGGTGGGAAAAAAGAAAATTGACAATCTTAGCCATACCATTTATAACATGGTTGAAAACAAAAAAGGAGCAGAAGAATGCTGGCAGAAATTTAAAAATAACCTTCTAGACCTACTAAATGCAAATATACCAACTAGAACTGTAAAATCCAACAATAATCTACCACGGTTCAACAAAAAGATAAGGAAAAAGCGGGAAATTGGAAAAACTACCGCCACTATAAAAAAAGACTGCAAACGTGAAAAAAGGAAAGCGGAACACGTTTATGTAACCGATGATATACTAGATCAGAACAACTCTAAACCATTCTGGAAATATGTAAAAATCAAGGAAACAGAATAACATATGGGTGGCAGCACTAAAATCGCCAGGGCACACTTGTCGGTGACAGCAAAGAAAAGGCACAATTTTACTGAACCAATTATCATCTGTCTTCACCCTTAGTAACAACTAAGTCACGCCAAAAACACGTATAAACTTAAACCATTCGATTCCTAATCCAAAAAATAAGCAAGAAGGAGTAGCAAAGCTCCTACGAAACCTGAATCCTTCCAAGGCGTCGGAGCCAGATAACATTCGAAATCATGTTCTAAAAGAGAGTGCAGACCATAGATCACCCATTTTGACACAAATCTTCAAGACCACAATAACAACCGGGGAGCTACCAGTAGACTGGCTAAATGCAAACATTTCCTGCATCTTACAAAAGGGAGACAAACACTCAGCAGCAAATTATCGTCCGGCATCACTAACATCAGTACCATGTAAAACCCTGGAACACATAATATGCAAACCTATATTAAATCATCTGGACAGACATAGGGTAACTTCTATCACTGAACCATATGGCTTCCGATTAGGATTCTCCTGTGAAACACAACTCATTACCACCATTGACGACCTACTGAAATCTTTTGACCGTGGCAAACAAGTGGACATGGCAATACTTGACTTCTCCAAGGCCTTTGACAGTTCCCCATGACAGACTACTCCACACGCTGGAGTCATAAGGGATCAGAGGACCTCTACATCAGTGGCTAAAAACCTTCCTATCTCGCAGGAAGATGCGGGTAGCCATAATTGGAGAACTCTCTGAAGAGGCAGCGGTTGAGTCAGGAGTACCACAAGGAACAGTACTAGGACCCCTACTCTTTCTTTGTCATAGAAATGACTTGCCAGACTCTGTGAAATCAACAGTTAGACTTTTCGCAGATGACTGCCTACTCTATCGAGAAATAATCTCAAACAAGGACCACTAAACACTTCAAGACGACCTTAAACAACTCGAAACTTGGGCTGCAAACTGGTGGATGAAATTGAATGCCAAAAAATGGTACATTCTTTTTTATTAAGAAGAAAAAGCAAAACACATACCAGCTTAATGGACACAAGTTAGATCACGTACAGACAAACCCATATCTAGGATTACAACTATTAGAGGATATGAAGTGGAAAGAAAATATAGCAAGTACTATAAAAAAAAACAGTTTTATCTTATGCTTGCTACGACGCAATCTACAACACGGTCCCAGAGAATGTAGAAAGCAGCATACACTGCTCTTGTCAGATCCATCTTGGAATACGGAGGAATAATCTAGAACCCGTACATTAAGACACACATTAACAAATTGAAAAGTATCCAACGTAGAGGGGTGCAGATTACAGAACAAAGGAAGAGGGATTCACCACTAGCATCAAGACGAACATTCTATTATAAAATCGTAGAGGAGCAAATTCCATCAATGCCTAGCAAACTCTTTATTAATTTCTAGCGTGAAAAAGGAAAACACGATAGTGTAAATTCCAGGACTGCGAGACATCAAGACCAATTCCAAATTCAATCAGGAACAATAACAGAGCAGTGATAATACCCAACAGCAACACGGAACAATAACAGAGCAGTCATAATTCACAACAGCAACACGGAACAATAACAGGGCAGTCATAATACCCGACAGGAACACGGAACAATACAGAAACTCATTCTTTGTGCGAACAGCCACAGCTTGGAACCACCTGGACGAGATCACAGTCGGGGCGCAAGGAATAGAGGCGTTTAAAGCATCAATCCCTACCAACTGGGATTAACCGAAGATAAGTATCGCATGCGTACCCCTCCGCATTAAAGTCATTTTGGTATCTGTGGAGTATAACATATAGATATAGAAGCAGTGCAAACATGGCCGTGAAAGTTGAGGGCGGCACACGAACGAAAGACAGCCACCGTGACCAAATATGACCAAACCAGGCGATACATGGGTGAAATCGACTTCATATCGTCAACATGAACATCACACCGGTTTGTACAAATGTTGGATAATAAGCAAGTCTAATTTATTAGCGTCAAATTTCACTAAACATGCTTCGTTAATTGCGACTATATTGAGCGTGCGTGACCCGATGCACTAGTACAATATCTCGCTCACACTCGCAAAAATGACATTTAACACAGAGTAATTAATTGTCATGAAATTACCAGTTGAATTCAACATTTATATTTTAAGAGCCGAAACAGTTCCCATCAATGCTGGAAAGGTTTTTACGCCATAATCAGACGATTCCAAAACTGGGCCAACTTAACCGGCCGATCAGCTGATCGTTCGGGCCTATGTCCACTACAGGCAATCTTCCTGTTTAGTTACAATAGTGTATACTGTATTAGTACGGTACTGCAACTACTACAATTACATAACTTAATATTATTATGTTATAAAGTTAAATGCGCTTTCAAGAATTAAAGAAATGTGCAAATATTGTAATTGTGTTTGTGTTATCGTTGATAGTTGACCCTCCTTCAGTGTCAAATACATTTGCAGTGGCAGTATTTTCTACTTCAGTGTTTAATCTAAATCAATTATTTAGAGAAAAGACGTAAATAAAAAAATAATTCAATAGCATATTTTTTCCCATGTCAATCGTATTGACTGTCCATCCTGTAGATGTGGACATAATATGGAGGACGCTAAACCATTTTATTTTGTATTGTCCAATGTATAATGTACACAGAAATCAAATATTTCAACATTTGATATGGTTTACCAATATTACATGAGAAATATAATTTCAACCGGTTCACGGTAGGAATTAGGATGTAATTATTTTCTCTTTGGTATGAGAACGCCAATAGGTGGCGCTATTGGTGGTATTTGCACGTGCAAATGGTCTGGGTTGTTACCTATACGTGTCATTCAGGCGACACAGGTAACAAGAAGCACACGTGTATTTTTAAATTTTTAAATGGGCTTATTATATTGAGATTAATAGGTTAGGAGTTATATGTTTGTGTGTGAGATGTACATTAGTAGCCTTCGAAGAGTGGCGCGAAGCGTAATCGTATCACGCATCGGGCTTGAAAGGAATGCTTGTTATCCTCCCACGGGATATCTATCCCGGTTAATATTAAAGAATAATAATATAAATATAAGGATTAACGTTTAGGTTATCGGGTGATAACTACAATGGAACTCGGGCTTCGCCGATTAATCAATTTATCCGAGTTCCATTGTAGTTATCACCCGATAACCTAAACTAAATAGAAAGTTAATCCTGAAATAGCAATCCAAAAGCTTATGATGTGTGTATAGTGCCTACATGGCCCGTATTCGTGAAACCGTTCTCATGCTTAGCATGGGTTTTGTGCTCAAGATGAATTTCTTGTTCCCATTATACATTAATAATTCTAACACGATTCGTTTGCAACGCATTTTGATTGGGTTCGGACCATGATCTAATCTGCAATAGAATCATGATCAATCGTGTTAAGCTCCTCCCATCGCACTTAATCCACGCCCCGTTTCTAAACAAAACAAAATGGCGTCAACCTCGCTCTTAGCGAAATCCTGTTGATAAGGCTAGCAGAAAACAGAACAGAAAGGTCCGATGAAAAGTACTTGCTGAATAAATGAAAAAATCAAGAGTAAAAAAAGCTTGTTCTTACCTCCATTTATTACTGAAAAATTCATTCCATTCGTGTGAAGGCATCTAATTAGATCCGAAATCAAATGAAACTTGGCGGTCTCGAGTTCAAACCATATTTCATGTTCTAATCGCCAGTATAGCCGCTCAAAACAACGTACTATAACCTAAATAAATCTTATTTCATCAATGATTTACAAAAATCATTGAAGAGACTTAAAGCCAAAACCTGTTTTAAATGTTTACATTTGACCTTTTGAGCGTTTGCCGTGATTCAAGTGAGTTACAAGAAATTTGGTTTGAGCACAGAATCCATGCTTAAGCAAGAGAACAGTTTCATGAATACCGCCCCTTTTATTTTCCAACTGACATTGTTTCAATGAAATTGGTTTCGCTAGTGTTTTTGTAGTAAACTTCTGTTCTTTGCAATCTTATAGGCAGCTTTTGAATACTTTCATACGCATGTCAGAGCGACACCAATCACACTCAATTCATGTACAAAGGAGAGCCACCAAGCTAATACCCGGAATGGCTTATCTATCCTACCCTGAGAGACTGTAACGCCTGAAATTACCAACATTGGCATATCGAAGACCGAGAAGTATGATCCCGAGGTGTCGACATTCATCACACCTAACAACACCACCACCACCACCACCAGAGGACACGAACTCAAATTATCCGGAAACATTCATTCCTTCACCGAACTGTAACTGCAGTCAGCCTGAGTGAGGTAAGGCCAGAGGAGTTATGCCCCTTTTATGGAATTCTCCTATTCTTTCGGTACTTTTGTCATGGCGGCGGGAATTGACACAAGGCGGTAGGTTGTAGGAAAGTCGCTTGTTTTCCCCACCTTGCGAAGACCTGACGAGGTTTTATATGCGATGCGGCATACTTGTATGCGTGCTAATAAGCCCAAGGAGGTATGTATAACCCAAATGCGACAGTGTATTTGCTGTAATTTAACTGATATTCGTTTGACGGTGTGTTTATCAAAGTTGCTGGCAGATTGAATGACGTCATAATGTGATTTCCATTTATTGTCGAATGCTTAACTATATTGTCGGTTTAATAACGAAGGTTGTATTTTCATGTAATACTATTAAGAAACTGTTCATTTGTATGTTTCAGTTTTACGTAGAAGTAAGGATTGCGAAATAAAACTTCTTCAGTATCCACAGACCCTTGAATGGCTTATCATTTGCGAGAGTTGCGTCCCCTTGAACAGGGATACGTTAAAACCCAACGGATACACACGTCACCCACCAGGTCTGTGTGTGTACCGTCACAGTAAAACTCCGAGCTTTAGTTCTACGAGCTGGTGAAGTTTATGAAGAAACTATACAGACGGATTACACAATGTTGTGTACAGATGTGCGATGACATGTAAATGGTATATGGTACCTAACCCTCAGAGAACCTGTATTGTGTTGTGAACTTACAACAATACAATTGAATGCTGTGTATGCTGACTTCACACAATTTACCGGAGGAATTTATGAACTTTTATTGACCTAAATCAACACGTGGATTCCTGCAAAATTCTGAATATGTGCGATGAACCTTTATTGACTTTGATGTATTGTACATGCTGTGTACATGGATATAATTGACCTTTTGAGACATTGTATCTGCTATAATAATGAATGCTGTTTATGTTGCTGCTATGACTGACATTATAAGTGTTTAATGTTGCTGCCAAGAAGAGTACATTCCTTGGAGACCCAAGCTTATGAGGGTATAAACCGAGAGACATTTTCGTATTCGAACTGTGTTCAAAGTGAAACTTTATTCGATGATGAACTTTAACTTTAATAATTTTATGTGTCATTTCATAATAGCTTAGCAATATCACGATCACATTTCAATCTGTCAGCAAGGTGAGTATTTGTGAAAGCCAAGGCATTGAATATACATATGTATACATGCGGGTTCAGTGTTCTACCCGGCATGTGTCTTACACATAGGTAAGTCTACAACTTTAAATCTGTGACTCGTGTAATTGCAGTTTGGGTAAGTAGTAGTGCGAGTAATCGGGTATATAATCGACTTTACATAGTACACAGAACTACTACAGCAGGTATTATCTCCCTTTGACTCATGAGTTACAAAACTTAGTGTAAATATGACCCCCAGGTCCATATTTGAGTGAACAGATTTGTGTTAAGTAATAGCCTTTGTTTGTATTATCCCCTCGTTTAAGGCAAACAGTGTTGTTATTTTAGTTTCTTTTGAACTTTAAAATGTCCTATCAAGAGAAGGAAGGTACATCTCCAGACGAGGAAAAAGCATCAACTCTAAATAAGGAAGGTACACCTCAAGTCAAGGAGAACGAAGGTCAATCAAATGTAGTAGCCGAAGCGTCTGGTGAACCTTCACGTGCTAGTGCACGCGACCAAACATATTCACCAAAGGGCCTCGAGTATAACGTTAATCTGGCTCAGTCGAATTTCCGGTCTGCCGTGTCAACATGGCGCAGGCATGCAAATAAAATCCGAGTTGCGCTATCAGATACAACAGATCTTGGTATTATAAGGAGCGAGCGCGATATTCTCGAAAGAAATGTTGGTGATGTTGTAAAAGCGTACCATAAGTTATTGTTAATGCTTGAACAAGGCAGGGAAAGTGATGTTTTTAAGAATGTTGAATCCTTCGAAGACGGGTTGTTTGAGAAGTGCGAAACCATCGAAAATGAACATCAATACCTCATGCGCGAAATCGCTAGTTTCATTCGTGAAGTAGAGTCTGACGCGAAATCGAAATCCTCCAGACAATCTCATAGCACGTCGCGATGTTCAGGAACAACTAATAATACCAGACGGTCCGATGCAACGGTTAAGGCCGCCGAAATCAAGGCTAAACTTAAGTATGTAGATCTGGAGGCAAAGACCAAGGCAGATATGAAGAGGGTCCAACTTATGATGGAGCTTGACATGGCCGAGGCCAAATTAGAAGCTATGGAAACCTTGGACGAGAGCAGGAGCTCAATTCCTGACAAACATTTTCTTAGCATGATACCCAAATTTGAGCCAGACGAATACGCGGCAAAATATATACAGGGTTTGTCAGCGCCTCCCCCCGTGGCATTGTCAGCGCCTCCCCCCGTGACCTTGTCAGCACCTCCCCCCGTGACCTTGTCGGCGCCTTCTCCCGTGACCTTGTCGGCGCCTCCCCCTGTGGCCTTGTCAGCGCCTCCCCCGGTGACTGTGTCAGCTCCTTCCCCCGTAGGTATGTATGCGCCTTCCCCAGTCACAATTGGTTTAAATCCACTTATAGAGGAATTTGTACCTCAACGCTATTTACCTACTGCGCCACAGTTTTCCCATTTTACGCCAAATCCCATCAGCACTACCGTTCCTCCAACTTCTGTCTACGAGTCGAGTCCCAAGCCGACTACCCCAACAGCTTTATCCAGTGAACAGGGCATGTTACATTTCGCAAAGACTCTAGCTGAACAGGTGAACTTGAGTAGACTTCCACCTCCAGAGCCCAGTGTGTTTATGGGTGATCCCCTTAAGTATCCGGGATGGAAAGCTGCCTTCCAGACCCTTATTGAGCAAAGGCAGATACCATCATCTGACAGGATCCACTACCTCAAGAAGTACCTTGGAGGCGCAGTGAAGGAAGTGGTAGAAAATTATTTCCTGCTGACCTCTGATGATGCGTATGACGATGCGAAGAAGTTGCTTGACGAACGATATGGCGATTCTTTCATTATTGCAAATGCCTTTCGCGATAAACTGGAGAAATGGCCCAAGGTTAACCCTACCGATGGTAGTAGTCTACAGAAGTTTGCAGATTTTTTGAGGCAATGCCAAGCAGCGATGCGGACAATTGGAAGCCTCGACGTCCTTAACGACAATCGTGAAAACAGAAAAATGTTGACAAAACTTCCTAACTGGATTGTAAATAGATGGGCCAGGATAGTGCGTCAGCGTAAGGAGGAGAAAAATGAGTTTCCTCCATTCAAGGACTTTGCTGAATTCATCGGGAGAGAAGCAAAGATCGCTTGTGACCCAATTACCTCGATACAGTCTCTGAAGACTGATCATAGCCGTGGCGACGAGGAGAAACCACCTAGCGCAAGCAGGCAGGTTCGTAGGCAACCCACTGGAGGACGATCATTCCTTACCGAGGTGGATGAAAGTCAAACGACAAATTCGACCAAGACTACAAAGTGCACTCTTTGTCAAAGGAACCATAACTTGGATGATTGTAGACAGTTTCTGGCTAAGTCCTTGGGTGAGCGGAAGGATTATATAAGGGAACAAAGACTTTGTTTTGGATGTTTAGATTCCGGTCACATAGCTAGGAAGTGTAGACAGAGAAAGCAGTGTCGTACGTGCTCCAGGCCACACCCTACATCGTTGCACGGTGATTTGAAAAACACGCCAAAGTCTAACAATGTGATTGGTCACTCAAAGGAAGGTTCATTAAACAAAACTTCTAACATTCAAGGATCATCGTCATTTCATTCTAGCTCAACCTTTAAGAAAAGCTTCGGAACGTGTAGCAAAAGTTCGATGATTGTCCCTGTGTATGTGTCCCATCAGAATAACCCAGAGAATGAGAGACTAGTGTATGCCTTGCTTGACACGCAGTCCGACACTACGTTTATTTTGGAAGATACTTGTCGGGCGCTTAGGCAATCTGGCACCAAGGTGCAATTGCTGCTCTCTACGATGCATGCTGAAAATCGCGTAGTAGACAGTTGTAAGGTAAAAGGTCTGACAGTGCGTGGTTTCAACAGCTCGCTCAAGATAGCATTGCCAGATGTGTTTACACGGAACATTATGCCGGCCAATCGTTCTCATATTCCTACACCGGAGATGGCCAAGCAGTGGCCTCATTTGGAATTTATTGCGGACGAACTTGTGTCATTGCGTGATTGCGAAGTAGGACTACTGATAGGCTATAATTGTTCCCGGGCGTTAGCCCCACGTGATGTTATTGCGCCGGTTGACAATGGACCATATGGCCAGAAAACTGACCTCGGATGGGGCATCGTGGGCATTGTTGACCGAGACTACGTTGAGATGCCTGATGAGGACCTGGTAGGCACAAGCCATTTCAGTATTTCGTGCAAGGTACCTGGAGGTGTTTCGTCGGATGCCAACGAACATGTTGTGTTTGCATGTAGACACAACGTGAAGGAGGTTATCGACCCCGCTGAACTTGGACGTATCCTAGAACAGGACTTTAACGAGACAAGCGCTGTGAATACAGCATATTCGCACGAGGATCGACAGTTTCTTGCACTGATGAAGGAAGGAGTCCATATTACCGATGGACATTATGAGATGCCATTACCGTTTAGAGAATCCATGCCTTATCTGCCAAACGACAAGACGTTGGCTTTTCACAGACTCCTGCACCTAAAGAAACGTATTGACGCAGATCATCAATATCGGGATCATTACATGGCCTTCATGGAAGAACTGATCCAGAAAGGATTCGCAGAGAAGGTTCCCGAAGCCGAACTCGAACTTGACGATGGACATGAGTGGTATATCCCTCATCATGGTGTGTACCATCCGCAAAAGCCGAATAAAATTCGTGTTGTCTTTGACTGTAGTGCCAAATACAAGGGTGAATCACTAAACTCACATCTGCTACAGGGACCTGATCTTACAAACACACTGGTTGGTGTTCTGTGTCGATTTCGGAAGGAACCAGTGGCCTTTATGTGCGACATTGAGCAGATGTTTCATCAATTCAAAGTGAACAATGAACATCGTAACTACCTCAGATTCTTGTGGTGGGAAAACGGAGATACTAGGAAACAAGTTCTGGAGTATCGGATGAATGTGCATCTGTTCGGGGCAGTGTCATCACCAGGGTGCGCTAACTTCGGTTTAAAGCAAATGGCTGCCGACAACGAAGCAGAATTCGGACAGGACGTGGCGAATTTTGTGAAGCGCGACTTTTACGTCGATGACGGATTGAAATCCTTACCTACTGTTGAGGAAGCTGTGAACATGATCAATGGATGTAAGGGGATGTGCAGCAAAGGTGGCACGAGATTGCACAAATTTATATCCAGCTCAAAGGAGGTCTTGTCGCATATTCCGCAAGAAGATAGAGCCAAGGGGCTCAAGAACATTGATATCCTTCATGACAAGCTTCCTGTTGAGAGAGCTCTTGGAATTCAGTGGTGCGTTGAGTCAGATTCGTTCCAATTTCGGATAGTCCTTAACGATCGTCCGTTGACCAGACGAGGTGTGCTGTCTACATTGTGTTCCGTGTATGACCCTCTCGGATTCATTTCGCCATTCATCTTGGTTGGAAAGCAGATTCTCCAGCAGTTGTGTAGGGATAAGACGGACTGGGACAGTCCACTCTCTGCTGAATTGAAGATGAGATGGGAACGATGGAGAACAGACTTACAAAATCTCAAACTTCTTCAGATCAGGAGATGCTTGAAACCTGTTGACTTCGGAGAAGTTGTTTCAGCACAGCTTCATCACTTTTCTGACGCAAGTACAAGCGGCTATGGCCAGTGTTCTTACCTTCGGTTGGTCAACAGTGAACAACAAGTCCATTGCGCGTTAGTTATGAGTAAAGCCAGAGTCACTCCCTTAAAGCAAATGACAATACCGAGACTAGAACTAGCAGCTGCCTTAGTGTCCGTTCGTGTGAGTTCCATGTTGCTTCAAGAGCTGGAATATAGCAACATCGTGGAATGGTACTGGACTGACAGTCAAGTTGTCCTTGGATATATCGCCAACGACGCGAGGCGATTTCACGTGTTTGTGGCTAACAGAGTGCAGCAAATTCGCAATCACACGGAACCATCACAATGGAAGTACGTCAGGTCTGAGGACAATCCTGCTGATTTGGCCTCACGTGGGACGACGGCTGACGACCTCGTGAATCGAACCGACTGGTTTAACGGCCCTAGCTTTCTCTGGGAGTCTGACCCTTCGCCCAGCGATGATGTAGAAAATAAACCAGATGTTTCGACTGATGACCCCGAAGTGAAAAGGGTTCAGGTGTTCACTACCAAGGCTGAGACTAGTGAGAGTACAGATACACTACTTGACCGATTGGACTATTTTTCAAATTGGAACAGAGCCAAACGGGCTATTGCTCAGTGTTTAAAGTTCAAACATTTGTTGCAGACACGGGCAGTGAGAAAACCAACTGTGGTACACCCATTGCACAAGGAAATGTTCAAGAGCGATGCTCTGTCAGTGAAGGACTTGCAGGAGGCAGAGTTGGAGATCGTCAGACATGTTCAAGTACATGCCTTTCGTGATCAGATCAAGCTTCTACAAAATCAGGACGATGACAAAAAGGGAACTCGTTTGAAGGGTACTTCTCCACTAAGTGGCTTGGATCCGTTTGTGGATGAAAATGGAATCCTACGCGTGGGTGGCCGTATTCGACGAGGTGAATTCGGTGCAAAGATAAGGCACCCCGTCATCCTTCCGAAAAGGTCTCACATCACAGACATCCTCATTCAGCATTATCATCAACGGATTGAACACCAAGGACGTGGTATGACCACATGTGAAATTAGATCCAATGGCTTTTGGATCATTGGTTGCAGTTCCGCAGTATCAAGCTGTATAACCAAGTGTGTAAAATGTCGCAAACTGCGAGGATGTTTTCAGGGACAGAAAATGGCAGACTTGCCTGTTGACCGACTATCAGCTGAACCTCCATTCACTTACAGTGGTATGGATTTGTTTGGACCCTTTTACATCAAGGAAGGACGGAAGGAGTTAAAGAGATATGGCGTTCTCTTTACGTGTATGTCGAGTCGTGCTATTCACTTGGAAACTGCGAATTCCCTGGATACCAGCTCGTTCATCAATGCGCTACGCAGATTTGTGTCAGTTCGTGGTCCTGTGAGGCATCTAAGGTCAGATAAAGGTACTAACTTTGTTGGCGCTGAGCGCGAGCTCAGGGAAGCGTTCGAAGAACTGGACGACGAACGACTCGAGATGTATCTATCTAGTGAGGGTTGTGACTACATCAGCTTCAAGATGAACCCCCCTTCTGCGAGTCGCATGGGCGGAGTCTGGGAAAGGCAGATACGTTCCGTTCGTAATGTACTTGCATCGTTGATGCATCAATCTGGCTCCCAGCTGGATGACGAGACACTTAGAACTTTTTTGTGTGAGGCTGCAGCTATTGTGAATAGTAGACCACTTACCACAACCACCCTGAATGACCCACATTCAGTGGAACCTTTGACTCCCAATCATCTGCTGACTATGAAGACCAAGATCATCTTGCCTCCTCCTGGTCAATTCCAAAGGACGGATCTCTATTGCCGTAGGAGATGGCGACGTGTGCAATACCTGGCAAATGAGTTTTGGAACCGTTGGAGAAAGGNAGATGTATCTATCTAGTGAGGGTTGTGACTACATCAGCTTCAAGATGAACCCCCCTTCTGCGAGTCACATGGGCGGAGTCTGGGAGAGGCAGATGCGTTCCGTTCGTAATGTACTTGCATCGTTGATGCATCAATCTGGCTCCCAGCTGGATGACGAGACACTTAGAACTTTTTTGTGTGAGGCTGCAGCTATTGTGAATAGTAGACCACTTACCACAACCACCCTGAATGACCCACATTCAGTGGAACCTTTGACTCCCAATCATCTGCTGACTATGAAGACCAAGATCATCTTGCCTCCTCCTGGTCAATTCCAAAGGACGGATCTCTATTGCCGTAGGAGATGGCGACGTGTGCAATACTTGGCAAATGAGTTTTGGAACCGTTGGAGAAAGTAATTTCTTCAAACCTTGCAAACGCGCAACAAGTGGGAGTCTCCGAAACGAAACATGTGCAACGGAGATGTTGTCATTATCAAGGATGACAATCTGTCACGAAATCATTGGCGCCTACGTTGCGTTGTCGAGACGTTCTTGAGCGAAGATGGACTGGTGCGTAAAGTGCGAGTCGCTGTCGGCGATCCTACCTTAGACAAAAAGGGTAGACGGAGCGGTCCAGTCAGTTTTCTTGACCGGCCTGTGCACAAGTTGGTGCTGTTGCGAGAAACAGGGGAACTCCCCACCGAGGAACCAAACCAGGTAGTATAGTGTATTTGTATATATGTTATTCGAGTTTGTTAAATTAGTTACCCTAATTTGGGGAGCCATGTAACTGCAGTCAGCCTGAGTGAGGTAAGGCCAGAGGAGTTATGCCCCTTTTATGGAATTCTCCTATTCTTTCGGTACTTTTGTCATGGCGGCGGGAATTGACACAAGGCGGTAGGTCGAAGGAAAGTCGCCTGTTTTCCCCACCTTGCGAAGACCTGACGAGGTTTTATATGCGATGCGGCATACTTGTATGCGTGCTAATAAGCCCAAGGAGGTATGTATAACCCAAATGCGACAGTGTATTTGCTGTAATTGAACTGATATTCGTTTGACGGTGTGTTTATCAAAGTTGCTGGCAGATTGAATGACGTCATAATGTGATTTCCATTTATTGTCGAATGCTTAACTATATTGTCGGTTTAATAACGAAGGTTGTATTTTCATGTAATACTATTAAGAAACTGTTCATTTGTATGTTTCAGTTTTACGTAGAAGTAAGGATTGCGAAATAAAACTTCTTCAGTATCCACAGACCCTTGAATGGCTTATCATTTGCGAGAGTTGCGTCCCCTTGAACAGGGATACGTTAAAACCCAACGGATACACACGTCACCCACCAGGTCTGTGTGTGTACCGTCACACCGAACCGTGGGTATATGGAACGGCCTGCCATCGGAGGTCGTAATGTCACGAACAGTCCGAGCATTTGAACATAGCCTTGACCGTCATTGGAAGAACCAACCACTTGTGTATAACCACAGGGAAGCCATCGAAGTCACACATACTAATGGTCATTGTTTGAACTTTAACGAAAATATCACATTTGAACATTTAAAAATTGCGATATACAAGAGACACCCATATGCGTACCAACATTTTTATACCACACTCATTTAATTCACAATGTTACTGTTACATAATTACTTATCATTGAACATCTGCTCTCTATGGAACTGTGCAGCTATCTGTAATGGACTCGCAAAAAATACTCAGAAATCATGTTATTAATATGTTTAACCAACTACATGTACTATTGTAACTTTTATAATTGAGCTGACAGCAGAGGAAATTGTACAATTTCCTACAGTCAGAATAAATCTGTGTATCTGTGTATCTGTGTGTCATCCAATGGAATGCTAAAGCCATATACACAGCACGCGCTGAAGGCGTCACGTATACTTCCTGATTACGCGGTAAGATTTAGCATCAAGAATGATACCTAGGAATACGGGTAAAAGATGTCTCACCATTTCCACTTAAATCTGAACTTTGATCTGGACGTAGAAATATCCGTCTCAAATTAAAATGAGTGGTCTGTTGTCATTT
Source organism: Mizuhopecten yessoensis (assembly GCF_002113885.1). Lineage (NCBI taxonomy): Eukaryota > Metazoa > Mollusca > Bivalvia > Pectinida > Pectinidae > Mizuhopecten > Mizuhopecten yessoensis. Next base: position 61,985 of record NW_018408040.1, read on the forward strand.
TGTAACACGACAGTATTAAATGGAATTTGTCTTTTGTTGGAAAATAATAACAAACTGCTGTAATATGTATCATGATAACTGTTTTGTGAACTTGCCATCCATTTTGTCATCACATGTGTATTATTATACTCTGATACCTCATGTTGTACATTTTAATGTATCTGAGGAAAAACAATAAACTTGTAAACTTGAAATCAATACAAACATATGAAAACTTTTACACGTTACATGGTATACAATATATAACGAAATTTATCATTTATTATTTAATATATAAAGAAAACAAAGCATGTAAGCATGATTTTCACGGCCTATGATTTCTCATCTATGATGTGATTTTATACCCAGAGGTCTTACAGTTTAGTATAATGGCCTTCAGTTTCCATTCATACAAAAATGAAAATGGCTAAGGTATTTGATCTCTCATTGATCAATTTTAACGTTTGGTGTATTTTTATGTATACATGATTAATTCAGATTCAATTCACGTCACACAAATATATATTACAAACAGGTGCCCGTTACGTCTCTTTTGTGGTCTTGTAGCCGTCATTATTGTAATACAGGGAAATATGGTTGTCGACATTAAGCAGAATTAGAGAAACGCATTGGAACATAGTACTGGGGAGAATAAGATGAACATTACCACTATTGCCAATGTAACCGATTACAAATATTAAAAATACAGATATAGATTTGGGAATACCAGGTAATAAAAATACAGATATAGATTTGGGAATACCAGGTAATAAAAATACAGATATAGATTTGGGAATATCAGGTAATAAAAAGGCAGATCGTGCCCCAACAGCGGGATTAATGCTACCATTTTACAGATTTTAAACATTTAATAACACATTTTGTAAAGTCAACGTGGCACAAAAATTGGAATCTATGTGTAGACAACAAATTACACTGTGTAAAACCTGGAATCAGTGAATGGTTCCCCAGCTGTACAGAAAACCGATGGATGTCTGACTTTGTCTGACGCTTTTGTTAGGCCTCTTATTAGCTGGTCCCAATTCGCCTTGGAGTTGATGTCCATTTCAGTGAAAATCACTGCGTGGTCTGATTTTCTTGCGGTTTGTGTTGGCGATTTGGTCAGTGTGGTACTATTGGAGAAAACCAGTAGGCTCGTATAAATGAAACCGTTATCATGCTAAACCATGGAGTATACGCTCAAGGCCAGTTTTCTCTTTTGGTGCACTAAGATAATGTGATATGATAAAAATGCATGTGTGACTATTTAAAACAATACTCGATCTGAAGTGTCTCCATTTTTTCCCAAATCCTTAACAAGAATTGTTTTGTATATTTGGGGGACCTGCTTCAATCAAAGTGTATTATCGGGTTAGTACGTAGCTTTGTCGTAGTGTATCTACCCAATTAACCTGATCAATATGATTGTATTAACTATACAAAACATATGACTTCGGTGAAATTGACTAGTGTAGTTATCTAGTTCAGCATTTTTCAGTTACTATTTTTAGTCTTTAATAAAGCACTTCGGTGTTGTTATCACCCACCCAACGTCTTCCAACAACAGCAAACATCACAAAAACAAACCGCATGTTCCCGCGAAAGAGACACATTTAAACGAATCAGGGTTGGGGCGGGGTTGGGACGCGTTGATAGATGTTTAAGTTTAAGTTTAAGTTTAAGCGTGAGTAACCGATCGTCACAGGGACATAGGTGGCCTTACGTTAGGACACATGGGAACCTGGTGTCCATAGAAACACTACATCGTTACCATGGCAGAGGTTGTGTGATATTAACGAGTCGTTTATGGTTGTAGTCCCGCTACATAAAACCGGTCACCGGAAGGGATTGGTCTGTCGGTACTATACAATCATTTCCGCGTCCTCTACATCCTAGACAGTACATACACATCAATAGCGCTCGTGTACCTATCTTAGTCTACAGTGTTGTTAAATGTGAAGTAAACAGTACTACGAGTGATACAGGGGACTGCCAACATGAAGATATTATCGGCTCTAGTGGTACTAGGCCTGATCTCTACACTGGGTACGTAACGTTTCTTCTTAAACAGGGTACGTAACGTTTCGTATTAAACAGGGCACGTAACGTTTCTTATTAAACAGGGTCCGTAACATTTCTTATTATACAGGACACGTAACGTTTCTTATTATACAGGGCACGTAACGTTTCGTATCATACAGAGTACGTAACGTTTCGTATTATACAGGGCACGTAACGTTTCTTATTATACAGAGTACGTAACGTTTCGTATTATACAGGGCACGTAACGTTTCTTATTATACAGAATACGTAACGTTTCTTATTATACAGAATACGTAACGTTTCTTATTATACAGGGCACATAACGTTTCTTATTATACAGGGTACGTAACGTTTCGTATTATACAGGGCACGTAACGTTTCTTATTAAACAGGGCACGTAACGTTTCTTATTAAACAGGGTACGTAACGTTTCTTATTAAACAGGGTACGAAACGTTTCTTATTAAACAGGGTCCGTAACGTTTCTTATTAAACAGGGCACGTAACGTTTCTTATTATACAGGGCACGTAACGTTTCTTATTATACAGGGCACGTAACGTTTCTTATTAAACAGGGCACGTAACGTTTCTTATTAAACAGGGTACGTAACGATTCTTATTTTACAGGGTACGTAACGTTTCTTATTATACAGGGCACGTAACGTTTCTTATTATACAGTAACGATTCTTATTTTACAGGGTACGTAACGTTTCTTATTATACAGGGAACGTAACGTTTCTTATTATACAGGGCACGTAACGTTTCTTAATAAACAGGGCACGTAACGTTTCTTATTAAACAGGGTCCGTAACGTTTCTTATTAAACAGGGTACGTAACGATTCTTATTATACAGGGTACGTAACGTTTCTTATTATACAGGGTATGTAACATTACTTATTATACAAGGTACGTAACGTTTCTTATTATACAGGGTACGTAACCTTTCGTATTATACAAGGCACGTAACGTTTCTTATTATACAGGGTACGTAACCTTTCGTATTATACATGGCACGTAACGTTTCTTATTATACAGGGCACGTAACATTTCTTATTATACAGGGCACGTAAAGTTTCTTATTATACAGCGTACGTAACGTTTCGTATTATACTGGGTACGTAACGTTTCTTATTATACAGGGTACGTAACCTTTCGTATTATACATGGCACGTAACGTCTCTTATTATACAGGGCACGTAACGTTTCTTATTATACAGCGTACGTAACGTTTCTTATTATACAGGGTACGTAACCTTTCGTATTATACAAGGCACGTAACGTTTCTTATTATACAGGGTACGTAACCTTTCGTATTATACATGGCACGTAACGTTTCTTATTATACAGGGTACGTAACCTTTCGTATTATACAAGGCACGTAACGTTTCTTATTATACAGGGTACGTAACGTTTTTTATTATACAGGGTATTTTCGTATTATACAGGGCACGTAACGTTTCTTATTATACAGGGTACGTAACGTTTCTTACTATACAGGGCACGTAACGTTTCTTATTATACAGAATACGTAACGTTTCTTATTATACAGGGCACATAACGTTTCTTATTATACAGGGTACGTAACGTTTTTTATTATACAGGGTATTTTCGTATTATACAGGGCACGTAACGTTTCTTATTATACAGAATACGTAACGTTTCTTATTATACAGGGCACATAACGTTTCTTATTATACAGGGTACGTAACGTTTCGTATTATACAGAGTGCGTAACGTTTCTTATTATACAGGGCACGTAACATTTCTTATTATACAGGGTACGTAACGTTTCTTACTATACAGGGCACGTAACGTTTCTTATTATACAGCGTACGTAACGTTTCTTATTGTACAGGGTACGTAACGTTTCTTATTATACAGGGCATGTAACATTACTTATTATACAAGGTACGTAACGTTTCTTATTATACAGGGTACGTCACGTTTCTTATTAAACAGGGTACGTAACGTTTCTTAATATACAGAGTACGTAACGTTTCTTATTATACAGCGTACGTAACGTTTCGTATTATACTGGGTACGTAACGTTTCTTATTATACAGGGTACGTAACGTTTCGTATTATACAGAGTGCGTAACGTTTCTTATTATACAGGGCACGTAACATTTCTTATTATACAGGGTACGTAACGTTTCTTACTATACAGGGCACGTAACGTTTCTTATTATACAGAGTACGTACCGTTTCTTATTATACAGGGCACGTAACGTTTCGTATTATACAGGGCACGTAACGTTTCTTATTATACAGGGTACGTAACCTTTCGTATTATACAAGGCACGTAACGTTTCTTATTATACAGGGTACGTAACGTTTCGTATTATACAGAGTACGTAACGTTTCGTATTATACAGGGCACGTAACGTTTCTTATTATACAGAATACGTAACGTTTCTTATTATACAGGGCACATAACGTTTCTTATTATACAGGGTACGTAACGTTTCTTACTATACAGGGCACGTAACGTTTCTTATTATACAGCGTACGTAACGTTTCTTATTATACAGGGTACGTAACCTTTCGTATTATACATGGCACATAACGTTTCTTATTATACAGGGTACGTAACGTTTCTTATTAAACAGGGTCCGTAACGTTTCTTATTAAACAGGGCACGTAACTTTTCTTATTATACAGGGCACGTAACGTTTCTTATTATACAGAGTACGTAACGTTTCTTATTATACAGGGTACGTCACGTTTCTTATTAAACAGGGTACGTAACGTTTCTTAATATACAGAGTACGTAACGTTTCTTATTATACAGGGCACGTAACATTTCTTATTATACAGGGCACGTAAAGTTTCTTATTATACAGCGTACGTAACGTTTCGTATTATACTGGGTACGTAACGTTTCTTATTATACAGGGTACGTAACGTTTCTTACTATACAGGGCACGTAACGTTTCTTATTATACAGGGTACGTAACCTTTCGTATTATACATGGCACGTAACGTTTCTTATTATACAGGGTACGTAACCTTTCGTATTATACAAGGCACGTAACGTTTCTTATTATACAGGGTACGTAACCTTTCGTATTATACAAGGCACGTAACGTTTCTTATTATACAGGGTACGTAACCTTTCGTATTATACATGGCACGTAACGTTTCTTATTATACAGGGTACGTAACCTTTCGTATTATACATGGCACGTAACGTTTCTTATTATACAGGGTACGTAACCTTTCGTATTATACATGGCACGTAACGTTTCTTATTATACAGGGTACGTAACGTTTTTTATTATACAGGGTATGTAACATTACTTATTATACAAGGTACGTAACGTTTCTTATTATACAGAGTACGTAACGTTTCTTATTATACAGGGTACGTAACCTGTCGGATTATACATGGCACGTAACGTTTCTTATTATACAGGGCACGTAACGTTTCGTATTATACAGGGTACGTAACGTTTCTTATTATACAGGGTACGTAACCTGTCGGATTATACATGGCACGTAACGTTTCTTATTATACAGGGCACGTAACATTTCTTATTATACAGGGTACGTAACGTTTCTTATTAAACAGGGTACGTAACGTTTCTTATTATACAGGGCACGTAACATTTCTTATTATACAGGGTACGTAACGTTTCTTACTATACAGGGCACGTAACGTTTCTTATTATACAGGGCACGTAACGTTTCGTATTATACAGAGTACGTAACGTTTCTTATTATACAGGGTACGTAACCTGTCGGATTATACATGGCACGTAACGTTTCTTATTATACAGGGTACGTAACCTTTCGTATTATACATGGCACATAACGTTTCTTATTATACAGGGTACGTAACGTTTCTTACTATACAGGGCACGTAACGTTTCTTATTATACAGGGTACGTAACGTTTCTTATTATACAGGGCACGTAACGTTTCGTATTATACAGGGTACGTAACGTTTCGTATTATACAGCGTATGTAACATTACTTATCACACAAGGTACGTAACGTTTCTTATTATACAGGGTACGAAACGTTTCTTATTATACAGGGTACGTAACGTTTCGTATTATACAGCGTATGTAACATTACTTATCACACAAGGTACGTAACGTTTCTTATTATACAGGGTACGAAACGTTTCTTATTATACAGGGTACGTAACGTTTCGTATTATACAGGGTACGTAACGTTTCGTATTATACAGGGCACGTAACGTTTCGTATTATACAGGGTACGTAACGTTTCGTATTATACAGCGTATGTAACATTACTTATCATACATGGTACGTAACGTTTCTTATTATACAGGGTACGTAACGTTTCTTATTATACAGGGTACGTAACGTTTCGTATTATACAGGGTATGTAACATTTCTTATTATACAAGGTACGTAACGTTTCTTATTATACAGGGTACGTAACGTTTCGTATTATACATGGTACGTAACGTTTCTTATTATACAGGGTACGTAACGTTTCTTATTATACAGGGCACGTAACGTTTCTTATTATACAGAGTACGTAACGTTTCTTATTATACAGGGTATGTAACATTACTTATTATACAGGGTACGTAACGTTCCTTATTATACAGGGTACGTAACGGTCCTTATTATAGATGGTACATAACGTTTCACATTATACATGGTACGTAACGTTCCTTATTATACAGGATACGTAACGTTTCACATTATACAGGGTACGTAACATTCCTTAATTTATAGGGTACGTTACGTTTCTTTTTATACAGGGTACATAACTTTCTTTATCAGACAGGGTACGTTTATTATTATACATGGTACGTAACGTTTCATATTATAAATGGTACGTAACATTCCTTAATTTATAGGGTACGTTTCTTATTATACAGGGTACGTTACGTTTCTTATTATACAGGGTACGTTTCTTATTATACAGGGTACATAATGTGTATTATTATACATGGCACGTTTCTTATTATACAGCGTAAGTAACGTTTCTTATTATACATGGTATTTTCTTATTATACATGGCACGTTTCTTATGATACATGGTACGTTTCTTATTATACAGGGTACGTAACGTTTCTTATTATACATGGTACGTTTCTTATTATACATGGCACGTTTCTTATTATACATGGTACGTTTATTATACAGCGTAAGTAACGTTTCTTATTATACATGGTATTTTCTTATTATACATGGTACGTTTCTTATTATACATGGCACGTTTCTTATTATACATGGTACGTTTCTTATTATACAGGGTACGTAACGTTTCTTATTATACAGGGTACGTAACGTTTTTTATTATACAGGGCACGTAACGTTTCTTAATATACAGGGTACGTAACGTTTCTTATTATACAGCGTACGTAACATTTCTTAATTTATAGGGTACGTAACTGTTCTTATCATATAGGGTACGTAACGTTTCTTATTATACAGGGCACGTAACGTTTCTTATATACCGGAAGGGTATAATACTACTAATAATAATAACTCGAGGTTCTTATATACCTCTCTATCCCAACTTCGTTCGTAGGTCGTCTCAAAGCGGTTTACAAGTTATTATCTGTGGCTATAGGGCCTTTGCAACCAGCCAATATCTGTCTCAAGTCCCTGGGAAGCATACAGCCGGTGCTGCCATTTCGGCGCTCACAGCTAGCATTCACAAGTCCAGTACTGCCCAACCACGTACTCATTCACAGCTGAGTAGACTGGAACAAGTGCAGTAAGGTATCATGCTCAAATATACAACACAATGCCGTGACGTGACTCGAACCCGCAAACGTTCGGTCACAAGCCCGGCGTCCTACATGTACCAGCAGACTACCGAGTCTCCTTATATAGTGTTGTGTTTGCTTCCAACTCGACATACAATATGTAACTGGTGCTAGCTTTAACATATACATGTTGTAAGTAAAATGTAACTTGTGTATACTACAGTTTTACCAAATTTTGCTTCAATTGCAATCTTTTAATATCTATTGGGATTGCAATGAGTTTTCGTTTTACATTTGATTCATGAAACAAGATGTCCATTCTGCCTATATAGAGGGTGGGACACGTTTCGTCATATTAGATTAAGGATCCCTGTCCTATTGCACTTTAGTCTTACGGTAACCTCCCCTTGATTTTGTTTTCGAAATAACTGTAGCATAGTCGGGCCAGGCACAATTCCATGGCCAGCTAGCTCAGTCGGTTAGAATGACAGTATAACAATCTGAAGTTCATATTCGAATCCCGCTGAAGTATGCATGAAATATATATGTATATGGGTCAAAGAAGTTATATAGACGGTAAAATCCCATGAAATATATATATATACATGTATATACATTGTGCACTTGATGGTCTTAATGACAGGCTCGTTCACTGCAGCCTCGGTCTCGTTTTGTGCCTAAGTTAGCTGGATATGGTACTGGTACAACCCGGGGTCTGGATTCTTGTCCCCTATAGTATTCGTTATATAAGTGTTTCCGAGAGCCGTTACCAAAGTGCTTATTTACTGTCAGAAGATAGTTTTCTGGTGGTTTCTAGATGGGGAACACTCAGGTCTATTACCACGAATCGTAGGACAAACCGTTGCTTTTGGCATTTGAACTTGACCATGCCAGTTAGATCTACAGCAATGGGCAATACCTCTTCAGCGGCAGCAATAGCTGAACAGAGAAATGCGTATTTAAACAGTTATTATGATGTACGATTAAAACATATCTACAAATGTCGCAGTATCTTTTGAAAGAAACGGTATTGAGTACATCTTTGTAGTCTACACCCCCCTACACACACCCACACTCACACCCACACACACCCACACACACCTACACACCCACACCCACCCACCCACACACACACACACACACACCAGAACCTGGTAAAATGCTCTATGAACAAGTAAACGTGTGGTTCAGCAAACAAGCAATAAGTATAATTGGATGTGTCTGTTTGTAAATGTTCGCATTTGTAATGTTAGGCCTGTATACACAATCTGACGTTCATCTTTGGGAATCCGAGTTTCCTCTGCGTGTAATAAGTTTGAGTAAGCTTTACAAAATGTAATTTGGTCAATGGACACAAACGTGACCATTTATCACCTTGAAGGGACACAGCGAGATAGCTAACAACTTGTCCGGGGAGTTTATTGTTTTATAGCGTTTATTTAGAGTATATCGTCGGACAGGTCAGCGATACACGTCACCAGTTACGTAATACCTGAAGTGGTCTATTAGTTTATAACTCGCACTTTCAGCGTATAGGTGTTTGAGTGATAATCACACACACACATTTATCTATATCAAGGTCGAAATGAGTTTTATCTTTATTGTAATATCAATCATTGAATGACTCCATATATCACTCTGTATATTAGGAAAATTGTGAAGCATAATCAAATACGGTCAAATCCGTGTAGTGTAATACTCGTCCGAGACACAGCAGAAATGTTGGTACATGTAACACCATATATAACAGGTCAGGTGATCACTCATTTCGCCTTAAGAAGTGGCATACTCGAAGTCTAATTAAAAAAGTCTGGAAGTCTGATTAAAATAGTAGCGTCATCATATCACTGATTGAAACATATGAAGTCGGATGTCAGATGAAAACACGGAACGACAGACGACAGCAATAAACAGGAAATAACAGAAAGACATAGAGTTACATTCAAGTACAGAATAGTATAGCAATGCCCTTCAACCCGAGGACAAACAAATCTATTCTGTAAGTCCCCCTCCCCCGTTAGTCGCCTCTGATCATCCGGTGCTGAATAGCTGTAAGGTTGAAAGACCGAATAAGAATAAATGTACATGTTCTTACGTTAAAAACGCGTCAAGAAGAATTAGTTTAAATAAAGATTCTGTATTAAAATACTATGCAAAAACGACATATTATATGAAAACTATCAATAGACGAAAACATTGCATGAGGGTTGTTTATTAAAATGTAATGGTGTTCATTATAATGTACGGGTGTTCATTGTTATGTTAGGGTTGTTCATTATAATGTACAGGTGTTCATTGTTCTGTTAAGTTTGTTCATTATAATGTACGGGTGTTCATTGTTATGTTAGGGTTGTTCATTATAATGTACGGGTGGTCATTGTTATGTTAGGGGTGTTCATTATAATGTACGGGTGTTCATTGTTATGTAAGGGTTTTTCATTATAATGTACGGGTGGTCATTGTTATGTTACGGTTGTTCATTATAGACGAAAACATTGCATGAGGGTTGTTTATTAAAATGTAATGGTGTTCATTATAATGTACGGGTGTTCCTTGTTATGTTAGGGTTGTTCATTATAATGTACGGATGTTCATTGTTATGTTAGGGTTGTGCATTATAATCTACGGGCGGTGGTTGTTATGCTAGGGGTGTTCATTATAATGTACGGGTGTTCATTGTTATGTAAGGGTTTTTCATTATAATGTACGGGTGGTCATTGTTATGTTAGGGGTGTTCATTATAATGTACGGGTGTTCATTGTTATGTTAGGGATGTTCATTATAATGTAAGGGTGTTCATTGTTATGTTAGGGTTGTTCATTATAATGTACGGGTGGTCATTGTTATGTTAGGGTTGTTCATTATAATGTACGGGTGTTCATTGTTATGTTAGGGTTGTTCATTATAATATTAGGGTTGTTCATTATAATATTAGGGTTGTTCATTATAATATTAGGGTTGTTCGATATAATTCTAGGTATGTTCACTTTTAGTTAATGTTTTTCTCTACAGTTATTTGGTATCACATGTATAGTTTTAAACTTGATCTATTTTACGTACACTTTTGGCCCGGAAGGAAACGGGCAGAAAGATATTGGTTTTGGTGGAAAACCCCACGTGATCGGGCAGGTAACCCGTACCTTTTCACGTTCGATCTAGGAACCGCTATCCATTACGCCGCCAGAACACCTATTATAACCAATTGATGTAGATTACGTCCCCAGTTATAGCTAAACGTTTGATATACATATAATTATCTCTATTTTCCTTTTAGTCACCTCTCTGACCTACCCAACAGTGGTGGAAGCAGAACTGGGTAAAAGCTATGTCATGACCTTCACCTTTGACCCGAGTACAAATAATCTGACAAATAATCTGACACAGTTTGTTATATACAACGACACCAGTAGCACAGCCGTGGTCAGCATTGTCCAGAATTCGACCTCTATATACCAAGACTGGAAAGCGCGCGCGAATGTTCAGGATAATATTGCAACGGGTACCGTCACAGTGACTTTGACCTCTGTCCTCGTGGACGATGAAGGCTGGTATCGTGTCACCATGGATACTGGAACTTCGGAACAATCGGGACGTTTCATAATTGTAACATATGGTAAGTAGAATATCTCTGGTTTCTGTGTATCTCAACGGTGTGACCATCAACACGACCAGACACCATGTATCTCAACGGTGTGACCATCAACACGACCAGACACCATGAATGACCTATATAATATCTCTGGTTTCTGGGTATCTCAACGGTGTGACCATCAACACGACCAGACACCATGAATGACCTATATAATATCTCTTCTAACGTGGGAAGCATCGGGAAGTATTTCGTCTCTAAAGGACGATGATGCCATACCCCATGACTCATCGTGCATGACGCAGACCTGTTATAGAAATTTCCTGGTATTCAAGTACATTTATAAAACATCCACAGTGCACGGGGACACACTGACTGGCAGTGTATTATTGATAGCTTTAAATAATAATCTGGTGAAAATTGAGTATTTTTTCCATGCCAAAAGTTTAATGTGTGACAGGAGCAAAAAAAGGAAGACAATTCTTGAAGTGGTCGTCGTCCGTTAAACGAAAACGCGTATATCGTGATTCGATTGAACCCTGGATTTAAATATAGCCCTGTATTTATTGAATGGTTATCTTTGTCTTAGATTAAAAAAACTGTCTCGTTTGTCCTTCAGAATAATACCGCGCTTGTACGTGGGAAAGGTTGGTGGAAATCGTTTGTTTTACCGTTAAAACCTTACCAGAACAGTGTTCTCATAAAATTAAACGTTTACGGGTGTTATATTTACAGCACAATCTTTATCTTAATGCTCATAATATACATAAGAAGTAACTATCATTCCTAAATCTTGATCGAAGCTTCAGACACTAAGAAACACATCTGTCCTTTGTGGATGAAGCAGATCTTTACTACGAAAATCTTTTCTTATGTTTTTACTTCTAGCTCAGCCCATATCATTGGCCATAACCCAAACCGCCAGTCAGAATACAAACGAACGTCATATCCGGTGTACAGGGAATGTTGGGAGACCTAATCCGGTGTTACGTCTCTTACAATCGCCTCCTTACAATGTCATCACTGATCACGAAATCACAAAATATAAACCGGCGTCGTCACTCCAGAACGGAACGTTTATGATCGATTACGTTTTCAATGTGACATTCCCCTTTTCTGATAATGGAACCTATGTTGTGTGTGACGTCACGCATGACGTAGCACTGGGGAAGGAACTTCGACCAATCAGAAGTAAACTGGAGCTGGTTATTGTGCAGCAACCCGTAGGTAAGTTCTCAATAACTTTGGCATGTACGTGTCTGTCGAAAAAAGACAGTAGTTAAGTTTGTTAAAGTCTGTTTATATGTTATTTCCCGCCTCGTATTCCGTCTTTGCGTATTGCAGAGTTATCTGCACTTGTGAGCAGGTATTGACTGTTACGTCATTTGTTTTTGAGAGTAACGTCATCAATTTTTGAGAAAACGACGTAATTTTCTCACACAAACCAAATCTGCACACAAGAGAAGATAGCTCTGCGATAAGCAAAGACGGAATACTTCATGTGCGTTAAATGGTGTTTAACTCGGGTACGTTCGTTATACATATACCCACTGTGCGGTTGGATCTGTATACGCACGGAATAAGATAAGCGTCGGTGGAACAAGTATGAATTTATATAGTTTTTGAAATGAGCATACCCAAAAGTATTATAAATCATGGGATATCATTTAGTTAAGTGTACGTGTACATGTAGCTACATGGACAAATAACACTTTCACTCTGTCTCTGATCCGGTAAATCTGGTGGAATAAACAGTTTATATTTTATACCTGACAAATATTTCCAGAAGCGACGTGTTATGTAGTTATGAAAACCTAAAAGAGGTTAAACAGATATACGGAACAAAATAGCCCGATCAGCCCGTCGTCACGTGATCTTATGACCTTGGTTGTCATCATACGACCTTATAGACGCTATTTTCGAATAACCACTAGAGTTAAAACTTAGATGCATTTTGTCACTTCGTTAGTAACTACGAAAAGGTGGCACTAAGTAGATCGTGTTTGTTCCGGAAATCGGTAAATCAGTAAGGCGCATGGATAATCCATACCGACGTCACAATCTTAACGTATAAAAGTTAGCACGTTAACGTGCGACTGTTGTATAAAGGGGAGTAACTCTGACGACCTTCAACAAACACTACATTTTTATGACGATATCTGCGCTTCACGGTCCACTGGGGTTAAATAGCTCCCGATTTTCTCCGTGTATGTTTCCGCTTGTATGCCGTTGAATTAAAATCATGCAGCACAAACGTTTGAACTACAGTGTATTGTGTAGCAGATAAGTATAGATGTAGTTTCTTTATTTCTTTTGTGCTCGGGAGTTTTAAATACCTACGAGGTAGGTTCGTACGTAGATGGGTGTATGGGGAGACATCGTTGAGAAGATAGGGTAGGAATGAGAATAGGAAAAAGATACAGATCCTAAATGTTGCAAAGGCAGGAGCAGAATTTGTTTATGTATTCCAATGTCCTTAAGCAGAGGACAGAGAAGAAGATATGCGATTTGGCAGGGGCCCCACCTATTAAGCCTTGTATTACGTATGGTAAATTACGTACCCGCAGTCCCCCGTGAAAGGTGATATGTGTTGATACGACGTTAGTCGCAGTACGAAAGTCTGTAATGGAGTTTTGTTTTATCTAAATACATCTATTTATATATTCAGTAACACGTAGTACGTGATGTAATGCGAGCTGATCTGGTAATACTGTGACGTGGTATAGACAATCTAACAAAGGAACGTTCAGCAGGGTAGGGATGTTGAATTAGCATGTTCGTCTAACAGAAGAAGAGGCCATGTTTCCTGTATCGTTCACATGGTTTTTTTTTTAATTTGTATTTGTGTGTGCATGTTATTTTATTTTTAAATTTGAATTAGAAAAAGAAAAAAATACCTGAACAGATTTTCAGTAAGTCATTTGGGATTTAAAAAAGCGCCAAACATGAAAAATATTATACCACAACTCCAATCCCGGAATTAAATGATGATCGATAATCTATTATTTTCATATCTTAATTCTCTTAGAATCAGAGGACGTGGTGGCCATTTCGGGTTTTGAATCTGTAAAATCTAGATCTCACACAACAGGTCCTATTCTGTACGTGTCCATGTACTTGAAACACTATCATCAGAATGTTAACGGTAGTGTCGTCAAATCCGAAATCCATGGTTACTTATTTGTAAGATCGGAATAGAGAGGTTGTCTGACTACGTAGGTTATTTACATAGAGATTGATACAAGTAAGACCTATGGTTGGATGTCTGGTCCAATTTTGTTCATTCACTTGTACTGCTGTCCCACTTTGCTATTTATCTGTGTGGAACCAAACACATATACAGCCAGTATACACGTCTCTGGTAGAACCACAGAGACATATACAGCCAGTATACACGTCTCTGGTAGAACCACAGAGACATATACAGCCAGTATACACGTCTCTGGTAGAACCACAGAGACATATACAGCCAGTATACACGTCTCTGGTAGAACCACAGAGACATATACAGCCAGTATACACGTCTCTGGTAGAACCACAGAGACATATACAGCCAGTATACACGTCTCTGGTAGAACCACAGAGACATATACAGCCAGTATACACGTCTCTGGTAGAACCACAGAGACATATACAGCCAGTATACACGTCTCTGGTAGAACCACAGAGACATATACAGCCAGTATACACGTCTCTGGTAGAACCACAGAGACATATACAGCCAGTATACACGTCTCTGGTAGAACCACAGAGACATATACAGCCAGTATACACGTCTCTGGTAGAACCACAGAGACATATACAGCCAGTATACACGTCTCTGGTAGAACCACAGAGACATATACAGCCAGTATACACGTCTCTGGTAGAACCACAGAGACATATACAGCCAGTATACACGTCTCTGGTAGAACCACAGAGACATATACAGCCAGTATACACGTCTCTGGTAGAACCACAGAGACATATACAGCCAGTATACACGTCTCTGGTAGAACCACAGAGACATATACAGCCAGTATACACGTCTCTGGTAGAACCACAGAGACATATACAGCCAGTATACACGTCTCTGGTAGAACCACAGAGACATATACAGCCAGTATACACGTCTCTGGTAGAACCACAGAGACATATACAGCCAGTATACACGTCTCTGGTAGAACCACAGAGACATATACAGCCAGTATACACGTCTCTGGTAGAACCACAGAGACATATACAGCCAGTATACACGTCTCTGGTAGAACCACAGAGACATATACAGCCAGTATACACGTCTCTGGTAGAACCACAGAGACATATACAGCCAGTATACACGTCTCTGGTAGAACCACAGAGACATATACAGCCAGTATACACGTCTCTGGTAGAACCACAGAGACATATACAGCCAGTATACACGTCTCTGGTAGAACCACAGAGACATATACAGCCAGTATACACGTCTCTGGTAGAACCACAGAGACATATACAGCCAGTATACACGTCTCTGGTAGAACCACAGAGACATATACAGCCAGTATACACGTCTCTGGTAGAACCACAGAGACATATACAGCCAGTATACACGTCTCTGGTAGAACCACAGAGACATATACAGCCAGTATACACGTCTCTGGTAGAACCACAGAGACATATACAGCCAGTATACACGTCTCTGGTAGAACCACAGAGACATATACAGCCAGTATACACGTCTCTGGTAGAACCACAGAGACATATACAGCCAGTATACACGTCTCTGGTAGAACCACAGAGACATATACAGCCAGTATACACGTCTCTGGTAGAACCACAGAGACATATACAGCCAGTATACACGTCTCTGGTAGAACCACAGAGACATATACAGCCAGTATACACGTCTCTGGTAGAACCACAGAGACATATACAGCCAGTATACACGTCTCTGGTAGAACCACAGAGACATATACAGCCAGTATACACGTCTCTGGTAGAACCACAGAGACATATACAGCCAGTATACACGTCTCTGGTAGAACCACAGAGACATATACAGCCAGTATACACGTCTCTGGTAGAACCACAGAGACATATACAGCCAGTATACACGTCTCTGGTAGAACCACAGAGACATATACAGCCAGTATACACGTCTCTGGTAGAACCACAGAGACATATACAGCCAGTATACACGTCTCTGGTAGAACCACAGAGACATATACAGCCAGTATACACGTCTCTGGTAGAACCACAGAGACATATACAGCCAGTATACACGTCTCTGGTAGAACCACAGAGACATATACAGCCAGTATACACGTCTCTGGTAGAACCACAGAGACATATACAGCCAGTATACACGTCTCTGGTAGAACCACAGAGACATATACAGCCAGTATACACGTCTCTGGTAGAACCACAGAGACATATACAGCCAGTATACACGTCTCTGGTAGAACCACAGAGACATATACAGCCAGTATACACGTCTCTGGTAGAACCACAGAGACATATACAGCCAGTATACACGTCTCTGGTAGAACCACAGAGACATATACAGCCAGTATACACGTCTCTGGTAGAACCACAGAGACATATACAGCCAGTATACACGTCTCTGGTAGAACCACAGAGACATATACAGCCAGTATACACGTCTCTGGTAGAACCACAGAGACATATACAGCCAGTATACACGTCTCTGGTAGAACCACAGAGACATATACAGCCAGTATACACGTCTCTGGTAGAACCACAGAGACATATACAGCCAGTATACACGTCTCTGGTAGAACCACAGAGACATATACAGCCAGTATACACGTCTCTGGTAGAACCACAGAGACATATACAGCCAGTATACACGTCTCTGGTAGAACCACAG
This sequence comes from Mizuhopecten yessoensis, assembly GCF_002113885.1. Taxonomy (NCBI): domain Eukaryota; kingdom Metazoa; phylum Mollusca; class Bivalvia; order Pectinida; family Pectinidae; genus Mizuhopecten; species Mizuhopecten yessoensis. The sequence continues at coordinate 79,146 of NW_018408040.1, forward strand.
AGACATATACAGCCAGTATACACGTCTCTGGTAGAACCACAGAGACATATACAGCCAGTATACACGTCTCTGGTAGAACCACAGAGACATATACAGCCAGTATACACGTCTCTGGTAGAACCACAGAGACATATACAGCCAGTATACACGTCTCTGGTAGAACCACAGAGACATATACAGCCAGTATACACGTCTCTGGTAGAACCACAGAGACATATACAGCCAGTATACACGTCTCTGGTAGAACCACAGAGACATATACAGCCAGTATACACGTCTCTGGTAGAACCACAGAGACATATACAGCCAGTATACACGTCTCTGGTAGAACCACAGAGACATATACAGCCAGTATACACGTCTCTGGTAGAACCACAGAGACATATACAGCCAGTATACACGTCTCTGGTAGAACCACAGAGACATATACAGCCAGTATACACGTCTCTGGTAGAACCACAGAGACATATACAGCCAGTATACACGTCTCTGGTAGAACCACAGAGACATATACAGCCAGTATACACGTCTCTGGTAGAACCACAGAGACATATACAGCCAGTATACACGTCTCTGGTAGAACCACAGAGACATATACAGCCAGTATACACGTCTCTGGTAGAACCACAGAGACATATACAGCCAGTATACACGTCTCTGGTAGAACCACAGAGACATATACAGCCAGTATACACGTCTCTGGTAGAACCACAGAGACATATACAGCCAGTATACACGTCTCTGGTAGAACCACAGAGACATATACAGCCAGTATACACGTCTCTGGTAGAACCACAGAGACATATACAGCCAGTATACACGTCTCTGGTAGAACCACAGAGACATATACAGCCAGTATACACGTCTCTGGTAGAACCACAGAGACATATACAGCCAGTATACACGTCTCTGGTAGAACCACAGAGACATATACAGCCAGTATACACGTCTCTGGTAGAACCACAGAGACATATACAGCCAGTATACACGTCTCTGGTAGAACCACAGAGACATATACAGCCAGTATACACGTCTCTGGTAGAACCACAGAGACATATACAGCCAGTATACACGTCTCTGGTAGAACCACAGAGACATATACAGCCAGTATACACGTCTCTGGTAGAACCACAGAGACATATACAGCCAGTATACACGTCTCTGGTAGAACCACAGAGACATATACAGCCAGTATACACGTCTCTGGTAGAACCACAGAGACATATACAGCCAGTATACACGTCTCTGGTAGAACCACAGAGACATATACAGCCAGTATACACGTCTCTGGTAGAACCACAGAGACATATACAGCCAGTATACACGTCTCTGGTAGAACCACAGAGACATATACAGCCAGTATACACGTCTCTGGTAGAACCACAGAGACATATACAGCCAGTATACACGTCTCTGGTAGAACCACAGAGACATATACAGCCACTATACACGTCTCTGGTAGAACCACAGAGACATATACAGCCACTATACACGTCTCTGGTAGAACCCATGCCTGGAATAGGCGCCGTGATCTGTAGGACATGGACCAGTGGACACGCGCCATAAATTAATCATCCTATCCAAAAACAAGTCGCTGTGAACTTGTTATTACAGATTATCGATTTCTGTAGAGAACACGATATAAATACACCAATCACTGATTTTAATTTGAGATTCACTGAACTACTGTATCACTGCATGTCTAGCGGAACGTGACGACATCAGGTGGCCAACTCATTCTCATTCATCGACGGAATTTAAAGCACTGTCGTTATAATGAGCTCATTCTTTTTTATCATATGACAATTATTTCAAAGAATACATGGTTTCGACTGTATTAGTATACACCTGAATAGTGCTGGAGGATTTACTCGTTACACGATACCTAAGATGTCATATGTGTATATATAGTTATTAATTTTAGAGTCATACAACCAGATTTGTAGTATATACTTCTCTGTGCAAACGTATTTTAGACAGATATATCTATCACAAAATAAGGTACGATATTATACTTATGTACGATAATCACGTTTTATTGGAAGAAGAGAGGCGTGTAGTTTTACAAGTGATTATTAAACCCCGGGTTTCTGATATACAGACATTCCCGTATACTCCTTATACGTTTAACCTTACCACGTTTAACCTTCAACAATCCGGGAGGTCAGCGTCACCATGGCGACGAAGTAGAACAGGTAGATATGACACCTGTGAGAGCGTGGTAATGCTACGGGGACTTGGTTGGCGTCCTCAATGCACACCGGTGTCGTTGCACCTGAAGGGTGACGTAGGCCGCTGATATCGCGTCAATAAACGGCAATAAACATCAATAAACGGCAATAAACAAAAGTGGGAGTAAATATGTTATAATTCACCCATGTATTGTGTCTAAAACGTCCCACATAACGACATGTGTGCAGTGCTTGTGTTCAGCAACTAATATCGTCATCGATTTCACCCCGGTAAATCAACAACCGGGTAAATCAACAACCGGGTAAATCAACAACTGGTAAATCAACAACCCGGTAAATCAACAACCGGATTAAATCAACAACAGGGTAAATCAACAACCGGGTAAATCAACAACCGGGTTAATCAACAACCCGGTAAATCAACAACCGGGTAAATCAACAACCCGGTAAATCAACAACGGGTAAATCAACAACCCGGTAAATCAACAACCGGATTAAATCAACAACCGGGTACAGCAGTATCACATGAGGAGATAAGAGACTTGTCTTCCAATCAGTTCAGTGGTATAATGCACCATTTCACTGTACCGATTGAAAAACATGTGTCACTCAGACCACAGGGACTTGAGAATTTGTTGCAGCTATATTAGGGCCTAATCTATGGTGTTCAGAGTAATTTTACACGTTTAAGCGGTTTAGATCGATATATAGCTGTTACAACTTCTCAGCTCTCTGTGTTCCTGACCATATTTTTGCAGCATAAAACTGCTCTACCAGATTTTGGGGCTTATCGGATGGATTCGGTGATATCATATTTTTCCGAGGGGAATGAGCAATGTCACATATTCGTATCGTGTAGCAGAAAGTCATCGACCCCAAATTATTTCACAATCTCGACAAATATGCTGTTTATAGGAAACAATAATCAGTACGCTTTTTTATATGTTTGATATATTTCATAACGAAATGTTTTGAAATATTGGATACAAAGACTTCGGGACGGGGTAGTATGGTGCCTGGGGACGGGGTAGTATGGTGCCTGGGGACGGGGTAGTATGGTGCCTTAGGACGGGGTAGGGTGAAGTCTGGGGACGGGGTAGTATGGTGCCTGGGGACGGGGAAGTATGGTGCCTTGGGACGGGGTAGGGTGA
>NW_018408040.1:83321-145830 GCF_002113885.1 Mizuhopecten yessoensis
GGTAGTATGGTGCCTTGGGACGGGGTAGTATGGTGCCTGGGGACGGGGTAGTATGGTGCCTTGGGACGGGGTTGGGTGATGTCTGAGGACGGGGTAGTATGGTGCCTTGGGACGGGGTAGTATGGTGCCTGAGGACGGGGTAGTATGGTGCCTTGGGACGGGGTTGGGTGATGTATCGGGACGGGGAAGTATGGTGCCTTGGGACGGGGTTGAGTGATGTCTGGGGACGGGGTAGTATGGTGCCTTGGGACGGGGTTGGGTGATGTATCGGGACGGGGAAGTATGGTGCCTTGGGACGGGGTAGGGTGATGTCTCGGGACGTGGTAGGATGGGTATGGGTGGTTTGGGTTAGGTCAAGCAAAAACACTTCGGGGAGAAATCGTTTTAGCAAGTGTTAACTGACGTCTGTGTTGATGATGCAGAGAAATCAGGAACTCGTAGACTTTGGGCCAGATACATCTTAATGTAGGTGACTGTTGGGGCCAAGGGTGAGTGTGTGTGTGTGTGTGTGTGGGGGGGGGGGGGGGGGGGGGGGCATATGCATATACTTAACTGGCGGGGCCCTAGAGGGGCTTAGGGCCACGAACTTATTAATACAGGGGTCAAATATGGCCAAATCGGGCCTAATTACTACTTCATATCTCGTTCCTGCAGGTAGGGCGTAAGAATTGTACCTGCTGCCCCCATTGCATGCATGATCGTAAGAGGCGACTAAATTTGGGATCTTATCTTTTCTCTTCTTTCCAAACAACTTTCTTCTTCCTAATGTCTCACTTGACAATGCCTCACTTTTTGCCTTTAGTTGAGCGTTCGCACCTGTGAGGAAGGCTTTGGTTTCTATCCCCTGGCCGAGACATACCAGAGTCTGTAAAAATGGTAGTTTCTACTCCTGCTTAACGCTCAGCAATTTATGGTTGTGACGACTGGTTCGGCCGTTGTCAGTATAATGTGACCGGGTGGGGTGTCCTGCTGGGTGTCTTTGGCAGTATGTTTCAGTGAGGTAGCACTATTATGTCGGCATCAGTTCCGCGCTATCACAAGGAGACAAACACGAACATATCGCAGCCTCCCAAAACACACACGCATACACTACACGCATGCATCTTGCACACAGAGAAGGCCGTCCTTAAATGACCATAGCTGTTAATAGGACGTTAAACAATATTAAATCAAACCAAACCAAACTGCATCTCTTTTTAATATTCCGGGAACACATTAGTTACATGCGGTACGTTATACTAGTGATATATACCAGCAAACGAAGTAAAGAAAATGCGACAACTTGATGTGAGATCAGGTTTTTTCAAGTGAATCCAATTACAATAGTCAGACCGTTTTTTTTAGTATACAGGCATATACAGTCATCACAAATACACGTACCTAATACACGGTAGTATAGTGTAGTGTAGATATATACTTCTGTTAAATGTCTAGAACTGTATGACAGAGCGGGACGTATGTCGTCTGTAGATTGATTTATCAGTGACGTCATATTAGATAGTCAAAGATGTACCTTGTGTATGTACAGGGAATCTTTGATTAACTGAGCGCCATAAGGGACGAAACATAGGCCTATTGTGTTCATTCTAGCCACAGTTGTCACGCACTTGACCTTGTTCTGTAGTTGTAGGCCTAGACACAGTTGTCACGCACTCGACCTAGTTCTGTAGTTGTAGGCCTAGACACATTTGTCACACGGTTGACCTAGTTCTGTAGTTGTAGGCCTAGACACATTTGTCACACGGTTGATCTAGTTCTGTAGATTTAAGTTGCCGTATGATTGTAGTTATAGGTCAAGACACAGTTGTCACAAGGTTGACCTAGCTCTGTAGTTATCGGTCTAGACACAGTTGTCACAAGGTTGACTTAGTTCTGTAGCTATAGGTCTGGACAACGTTGTCACAAGATTGACCTAGTTCTGTAGTTATCGGTCTAGACACAAGCGTCACATGGTTACCTAGTTCTGTAGTTATCGGTCTATAAACAATTGTCACAAGGTTGACCTAGTTCTGTAGTTATTGGTCTAGAAACGGTTGTCACAAGGTTGACCTAGTTCTGTAGTTATAGGTCTAGACAACGTTGTCACAAGGTTGACCTAGTTCTGTAGTTATAGGCCTAGACACAGTTGTCACACATTTTATCTAGTTCTGTAGATTTAGACCTAGACGAAGTTGTCACACGGTTGATCTAGTTCTGTAGATTAAGACCTAGACGAAGTTGTCACACGGTTGATCTAGTTCTGTTTATTTAGACCTAGACACAGTTGTCACACGGTTGATCTAGTTCTGTAGGTTTAGACCTAGAGGAAGTTGTTTCACGGTTGATCTAGTTCTGTAGTTTTAAGTTGAACTATGATTGTAGTTATAGGTCTAGACACAGTTGTCACACGGTTGACCTAGGTCTGTAGTTGTAAATCAAGACACAGTTGTCACACGGTTGACCTAGGTCTGTAGTTGTAGGTCTAGACACAGTTGTCACACGGTTGACCTAGTTCTGTAGTTGTAGGTCTAGACACAGTTGTCACACGGTTGACCTAGGTCTGTAGTTGTAGGTCTAGACACAGTTGTCACACGGTTGACCAAGGTCTGTAGTTGTAGGTCTAGACACAGTTGTCACACGGTTGACCAAGGTCTGTAGTTGTAGGTCTAGACACAGTTGTCACACGGTTGACCAAGGTCTGTAGTTGTAGGTCTAGACACAGTTGTCACACGGTTGACCAAGGTCTGTAGTTGTAGGTCTAGACACAGTTGTCACACGGTTGACCAAGGTCTGTAGTTGTAGGTCTAGACACAGTTGTCACACGGTTGACCAAGGTCTGTAGTTGTAGGTCTAGACACAGTTGTCACACGGTTGACCAAGGTCTGTAGTTGTAGGTCTAGACACAGTTGTCACACGGTTGACCAAGGTCTGTAGTTGTAGGTCTAGACACAGTTGTCACACGGTTGACCAAGGTCTGTAGTTGTAGGTCTAGACACAGTTGTCACACGGTTGACCAAGGTCTGTAGTTGTAGGTCTAGACACAGTTGTCACACGGTTGACCAAGGTCTGTAGTTATAGGTCTAGACACAGTTGTCACACGGTTGACCAAGGTCTGTAAATGTAAGGCTGGTGTCAGTTGTGTAATGATTTACTGTCCAAATAATATATGTTTAAAATATTGATTTTACATCAGTAAATTCATGGAAGCGGCAAAAATATACATGACGCATTATTTAAACTGATCCACGGTCCTTGATGTATTGATTTGTATATAAAGTGTTGCGTTCGTTGGAATTAAATTTTTGAGTAATCATGAACGCGACAGGTGTCACCTAATGTAGGTCAAGGATACCCGGATACTAGTAATACTTTATTGTCAAAAACTGTTGACGAAATCCGTAGTATTTGAGAAATATAAACAATTTCACATTACCAAATTAGAGATGGACAAGTCTTACAGACATGAATAAGTCGTGCCACGTTCGTTGTAATCACGTTGACGGAAACAGAAACGAGGAAATAGTTACAGTGTGTCGATGGTCAAGTGTTATGTTTACCTAATATATACAACAAACAACCGATGACCACACTTATGCCCGGCGTATTATTTACAATGTGGCCGTAACAGTCAGACCACAGATAAATCATACCTTACGGGTATATCATGATCCTATAAAATTAGCTTTACAACCTGAGGGCAAATAGGATTGGGTACGTAGCATTTACAATCATAACTCGTCCCCTATCTAAATACTCGTGAAATGATTTAACATATGGGGCTAATTATAGCTTTTGATGATTAAAAAAAGGAATGACTATACTTCCCACGCAGGAAACGTAAAGTGGTGTAATATGTAAGCGCGTGTATTAACCTGTTGTATTGTATCTGTTACTGATAAACTAACATGTTGTGTTAAAACGTGTTGTGTAATACGTGTTGTTTCACATGTTGTGTTTTACATGTTGTGTGTGACTTATTGTGTATTACGTGTTGTTTATTACGTGTTGTATACTACGTGTTGTATATTACGTGTTGTATACTACGTGTTATATACAACGTGTTGTGTACTACGTGTTGTGATTAACGTGTTGTGTTTTACGTGTTGTGTATTACGTGTTGTCTTTACATGTTGCATTTTACGTGTGGTGTTTTACTTGTTGTGTTTTACTTGTTGTGTATTACGTGTTGTTTTTTACGTTTTGTGTATTACGTAAGATGTATTGCGTGTTGTATATTACGTGTTGTGTCAAATGTGTTATGTATTGCATGTTGTGTATTACATGTGGTGTATTACGTGTTGTGTTTAACGTTTTGTATACTACGTGTTGTATACTACCTGTTGTGTATAACATGTGGTGTATTACGTGTTGTGTTTAACGTGTTGTATATTACGTGTTGTGTAGTACGTGTTGTGATTAACGTTTTGTATACTACGTATTGTGTATTACGTGTTGTGTTCAACGTGTTATGTTTAACGTTTTGTACACGCGTGTTGTGTATTACATGTGGTGTATTACATGTTGTGTTTAACGTGTTGTGCATTACGTGTGGTGTATTTCGTGTTGTGTTTAACGTTTTGTATACTACGTGTTGTATATTACGTGTTGTGTATTACTTGTTGTGTATTTCGTGTTATGTTTAACGTTTTGTATACTACGTGTTGTGTATTACGTGTTGTGTTTAACGTGTTGTGTTTAACGTGTTGTGCATGACGTGTTGTGTATTACGTGGTGTGTTTAACGTTTTGTTTACGACGTGTTGTATATTACGTGTTGTGTATTACGTGTTGTGTTATACGTGTTGTATACTACGTGTTGTGCATGACGTATTGTGTATTACGTGTTGTGTTTAACGTTTTGTATACTACGTGTTGTATATTACGTGTTGTATATTCCTCGTTGTGTATTACGTGTTGTGTTATACGTGTTGTATACTACGTGTTGTGTATTGCGTGTTGTGTTTAACGTGTTGTATATAACGTGTTGTGCATTACGTGTGATGTATTACGTGTTGTGTTTAACGTTTTGTATATTACGTGTTGTGCATTACATGTGGTGTATTACGTGTTGTGTTTAACGTGTTGTATACTACGTGTTGTGCATTACGTGTTGTGTTTAACGTTTTGTATACTACGTGTTGTGTATTACGTGTTGTATTTTACGTGTTGTGTTTAACGTGTTGTATACTACGTGTTGTATATTGCGTGTTGTGTTTGACATGTTGTGTATGTGCGCACATATGTTTACAGAGATATTTTGGGAGAAAACATCCCCATCGTATCAAACAGGATATTACACCGACAGACTTTATGTGAGAGGTCTGTAATGCTCTCAGATCGGTATTTCTGATTACTTAGATTAGGTGAGACACATTCACACGAGGCAGTTACAAAAGTATAAATATCCATGACAGTTTTAGCCGTGTGTAGCGTACTGTACAACTACAATACTAATCACTAGAGAACACGGGGATTATTCTGAATAAATGTACTTTAACTGATAAGCACTGGTTAGATCACATGGTAACCGTGGTTATGTAGCGCTGCCGATGGACATCCATCCAGCCGCTGATCACGGTCGACGTTGCTAAACTAGCGAGTAAGTCCCAGGGTATACTGCATCGCTGAAATAGCTAACTCAGCAACGTCGAGCGCGCACTTGGTTAGTAGCAGGATGGGTACGCAATCGCACGTAAAATTAAGTTCAGTTTAAACAGTATTTTATTCAATAATCAGGCATGTTTATTATAGACATGTAATTTCAGATTGATTGAAAAACAAGATTAGAGCTTATATTAATTCCTGATTATTAATATTAATAATTCCTATATTAATTTACATTTGGTGGCAGCGGTGGGATTCCGGAGTATCGTTGTAACCCATTCTACATATTTTAATCCTCAAGTGTGTTATATAGCGGACTTGAATAGGTCAATCGCAAGCGACCGGGTGGCTCAATTGGTGGATGGTTCGCTTAGAGTTTGGAGGGTCGCAGATTCGAGTCATTGGGGGTCTTGTCGTGCATTTGCCCTTTCCTGTAACAGTGGTGCCTGCGACCAACCTTGTATCTATCAACGGTGACAATAGATACCAGAACCAGGGTTGCAAATAATTGTGCATTTAGGTTCGAAGACTTAGAAAAAGGCGGGAGGGATGTAGCGGAACTGAACTTGGTCGACCGTCAACGATCATGCGGGTAGTTAACTTGGTAGAGCGTCCGTCTCGAAGTCGAAGTCTCGAAGTTCGAGGGTCCCGGATTAAAATCCCGATCTTTGCGTGCTTTTCCCCACTTCTGATTGATCTTGTAAGACAGGATCGATTCCAGTACCTGGAGAAAGTTCATTGCTACACTACGACTGAGTCTAAGAACGAGACTTCTCGGAGGGGAACAGTATAACATCCGAAGAACCGTGAAGGGAATATGCTTCCTTCCTGGCAGTATAACATTGTGTAAAAAATGATGCAGTATCAAACTGTATAGCATTGTATTGTTGAGAAAATACTGTATATGTTATGTCTCCTCTCCGATGTGTTGTAAACACACAAAGAATAAAGAATCTGAATCGGGCACGCTAGCTTTGAAAGGACTTGCACGTTTGTTAATTTCTACTTCCTGTTACTGATATGAGTCGTACTTAGCTTGAGTGTATTTGACTTGGCGAAGATCGAAACGATATGACGCCTCTAATTAAAACGGGGTTTAAGAGAAATCAAGTTTACTATTGAAGTTCTTGTTCTGGTAGTTTGTTCCATTCCCTGGTGGATCTTGGGAAGAATGAGAGGTACAAGATGTTCTTCTTTTCTCTGTACTGTCGTAGTTTGTGATACCCTCGAGTTATCCTGTCACCTGATGTGTAATATACTGCCGGGTTACTGCTGGGTTACCTGCTATCAGATGATGTTGGGTGTTGTAGCATGTCGTTAATGTCTGTTTCAATCGACAATGTTGTAACAATTCCTACTGGAGTTGGTTTAGCAAGTTAGTTACACAGCCTGGGGTGATGTCTTGGTAACAGTTACTACAAGTATGTACAAATCGTGCCGCTCTTCTCTGTGATTGTACAATGTCCCTGATGTTTGTGATCTGATGAGGATCCCATACTGGAGAAGCATACTCTGAGGTTGGCCGAACTAGGGTCGCATATGCCGACGCTTTGGTGTCTCCTGTACATCTCCCCATATTTCTTCGTAGAAAGCCAGGGGTCTTAGAGGCTTTACCTGTTGTCGGGTTGATATGTTTCGTCCTAGGTCAGATCTTTGTTGATGGTCTCTCCCAGGTATTTAGCACTGTCAAAGGCATAAAGTATGTGTCCATGCAGGATAAAGGACGGCTGGTGGTAGTGAACGTCTTACAGGGACACGGACGACTGTACACTTCCCTGGATGGAACACACCTGCCACTCCCTTACCCACACCTGTAGCGATGTTAAGTTTGGAGTGCCGCAGCACCGTCAGTCTTCTTGATGCTTCTGTATAACACACAGTCATCTGCCAATAGCCAAGCATTTTATGTTGTGCCTCAGGGTGCTCGTTAATATATGCCAGGGATACTAACGGCCCAACACTGTGCTGGTGTTGGTTAAAATGGTCCATGAGGGTACCGTGGACTTTATGTTCCAGCAATTTACATGAGACGGAAGTCAGGGAAAATGGTCGATAATTTGATGGTGCATGTTTCTCACCCTTCTTGTGTATCAGGACTATGTTGGCATTCCTCCAGTCATCGGGCACTACCCCATGGTCTAATGACATCTGCAATGACCTGGTCAAGTGTGGTGAAAGTTGTTCTGCACCGCTCTTTAAGATGTATACTAGTATATTGTCTGGGCCGGGGGCTTTGAATGGTTTGACTCATTTCAACAATGCTGCTTCTCGTAAATCTGTGTGTTTGTGGCTCTGATATAACATAAAGTTGTGGTCTGACAAAGTTGGCGGATATATTACATAGAAGGCCAGTTTTTAGTTGTGGCAAATAGACGTCACCTACTTATGTATACATCTTGTATTTGACAACGAATGACAATTACAGACATGAGAAAAAACGCCATTTATAGATGATTTACACTGGTATCGAATGACAGTAGCAGACACGTTAAAAATTAACGTGATTATATTATATATATATTTATGTCGAATGACAATTTCAGAAACAGGAAAATGATGTCAGCTTTTTACAAGTACTGTATCTCGAATGACACAAAGATGTTGCTCTAAATAATAGTCATTTTACATATCTGTGTAAGATATAAGCTGCATTGTTGGTTCGCCCTACGGTACATCATACTACAACGAGACGTACATATGCTTACCTCAGGCAATTGTCATGCTAACAGATCTTGACGGTCAGCATGCTGAAATCAACCGTCCGTGACGACCTTTACCAGAAAGGTCATTGTGTAGGTAGTTCTAACACAGATGATGTATTCCGTAAACAAAGGACTAATAATGTGTATACACTGTCTGGCTGTATGTGGCCTGTGTGTGTAATGCGTGATCCAATTAATTATAAGCATGTGACGGACGAGGATTTCCGGAAAACATATCGCCTTTTTTTCAATATGAATAATTATAATACACCTAATGTCATATTATGGGACAATATTTGTTTATTTGTAAATATTTGAGGTACATTTTTTATTAAAAATAACGCAAACAAAGTGCACACTCACAAACAAATAAAATAGATCAATATTTTTTTTCAATTTGACACAATTAAAATTGATCTTATTTCTGGGATGATGACAAGAGAACAGATGAACCACACAAAAATTTACACGGATCATATTAATTGTGTCCGGAGCAATAGTCTACGATGTATACACAGCAGCTAGAATGTCGGATACAGTAAACTATCGCCATGTCACAATGAATGTCGGATACAGTAAACTATCGCCATGTCACAATGATACGTGTGAATGTTAAAATAGGATTTCCGGAAAGTTATTAAGTATTTTCTAAGAAACAAATAATTTTCGAGAAATTTCGCAGATATTTTCTAATAAAAAAATACTATGTGTCTAGTATACTCCAATGTGATGATGTACTGAAAAGTACAGCGGGTGAAAATTTGGTTTCAACAAAAACGAACGAGTCTTAATGACGTTAAAAAGAACGTTGATTAATGCATTTCTTTCGTTAATTTGGGATGGGGCCCTTTTGTCTCATTTTGAGAAGAAATATACCAGTCGGGAAGGAAATTTTCAGGAGTAAACTGAAATTTTGTGGAATTATGAATAGATATGAAATACAAGGTAATGTAGTTTAAATTGGGAGTGGGGCCCAATATCGACCCCAAAAGTCGCCAGATTTTTTTTACTTCGTGTTTTAAATATCATGGTCATCGGATACAAATAATATTAAGATGGTTTTGTCGAGTCCAGCTAGGTTATGACTAAGTCGACATGTATAACACAACAGGTGGGGAGATCGTTTAGTGGCTGAGACGAGGAAATAAACTGCAGTTAGCATGGTCCAATTCAGTAAATGTTAGAACGAGTTTAAATTTCCGTTTACAAACCTAGTTGTGATGTCATACTGTTTCCTACATGCCCCAGAAGTATTCGTTACGTGTTCAGTGTTTTAGTGGAAATATCAGGACTGAATCGTGTAATGGTATTGCGGGTACTCTGTCTGGTCTCGTTAATTAACGTTCGTTCATCCTTACGTAACTTATAACATGATAACATACCAAAACCGGCGTTTCTCGCGTGTACGATACTATAAACCTCAGCTTAAGATATAGAGCCCCAAAGTGATGCAATGGCTCCAGTGTCCTCGCCCTCATGCGCTGTGTTCCGACCGTACGAGTATTTATGTCACTTCTAACTTCTGCTTTCAGGTCGTCACATGAGTATTTTAATAATAATGATAAAATAAAGGCGTTTTAGCGAAGAAATTGACAATACAAAAGTTTATATTCGAATGAATTCTGTGATACAATTTAACTCGTCCCTAAAACTTCATTAGTGAATGGCTCATTGCTATGGTGTTGACAAAAAGGTTTTAACCTATGTGTATTTTAATGATGATTTGTGTATTTATACATCTATATGTATATGTATTATGAATGAGCTTACACGTTAATAAAAAAAATATGTTTGTCTTTCACTGCCGCATGTTAAAAATAGTTTAGTGTATAGGTTGCACTGTGGGGCTGGGTAGGGGGAAACATCCATTTGATTTTTTTTCTTTGTGTTTTATTTAATGGTGGGGTGAGAAAGGGGATTACATTTATCCATTTGCCATGCGCAGTAATTAGTTGGTGAACATAAATGAGTCCACAAGGATAAAAATTGATAAACATTAGCGGTAAAAGTAGGTAAGTTTTGATATCTTGTAAAAATAACGTAGCCGATAACAGTATGGCGGACTATGTCAAAACGACAAGTACGTTACACATGCACCTTTTTTATTTTATTTATTTTCTTAATACCGGTGGCTATATGTTTTCATTGTTTAGCTATTTTAAATTTGATTAAATGCTGTCATTTTCATTAAACTTCTTTTTCTTCTATCATCTACGATCTGCGATATATGCAGTGATCGTATTGTCTGTCGTGCCACCTGATATAAAAAATGACGATGTCGGTCAAACCTCGGATTCGTCGAATACCATGTATTCCTCGAACTATTGATCTGGACTCTACGAGTTCGAGTTAGCGTGGTATTACTGTACGTTTTATGTAATCGACCCCTTAACTCATTCACCCCTGAAGACACATTTACCACCCCAATTCAAAGGTTGGAATAGTTCATTATAAAATTTCAGGGATGAATAAGTTAAAGTCGTTTGTGGATTTTTTCAGCTTTATTTTATACTTACAGATTTAGTAATCGATCAATTGCGCTGTGAATCATTCAGGTATAGTACACATTTTTTTGGGAATAAGAAAAAGAAATATTTACCATACACGTTTGTGAAATATTTGCCAATTTTATTTATGAACTTTTACTACATATTTTTCCATTTTTTACACATTTTATAAGTACACCCCTTGGGACCCCCTTTATGTTTCAGGTTTGTACTGAATATTTCAAGATGTCAGAATTAGTTAGGAAATGGCTTTACAACTTCAAACAGTTATATAACAGTATATACAAATTAAAAACAGTATCATTATGTATATACACACATTATTATGTAATATGTACCATGTAATCTGTACGAAATCACTCTTGGTCACTATAGAAATGCTTTCAAAAAATAATGTTATCATATCCGGCAACATTTATAATTAATTCAAAAATAACAACTTTTATCAACAATTTATTGCTTGATCTTGGCATACGACCAGTATTACACGCAAGTGCAGGTACAGCAACACTTTATACAGCTTGGTAGACTAGAACCTTATTGAAATTGTTGAATACTATTTTACATTATTTGAGAGGTCCGACGGAACTATTACCACCGGGCGCGAATTTACCTGTTGAGTCTAACGATGAGTGGCCTTAGTCACGGTTTATGCTCTGTGACGTAATCAGGTGGATCCTACCCGGGGTAGGTGATGATATATGCATTGAGTCACCTGTTGAGATGATCAGTGCATGTTTGCATGATCGACTGTCAATACACATTGTTTGGAAATACACACACATATATCTAAGTATCCTATTTATGGACCGGTATAAACACACCTAAATCTAAAGTTGTATACATGTGTCATCGCAGGTATGATTATGCTGGTATTTCACCTCATCACAGGTATTTACCACAGGTGCTCGAAATTACTCCGCGCAGCCAGGTACACGGCATTGTGATTTAGTATCTCCAATCAATATGAAAAATAAATGTATTTGTTGGGTATGCAAACAGTTCTAAAACTAGGAAGGGATATATCAGCTTTAATTTCAGTTGTTTGAGTGTATTTGTGACAAATAGACACCTCTGTTAAAAAAGTCCCTGGTCTCACCTGGGCGGAATGCGGAAGGATATAGACGCCTAAGGCATTTTACCTGTAACAGTGAACCGCCATTACTGTTAATTTTCAAACACAAACGCGGAAGCGCGGAGAATATTGACTGCACTGTCCGTGGATACTTGTGCAATCATGAAGGCTGTGTATTTAATAGGAACTTTATGCTGTGTAGCAAGTCTGGGTAAGTTAAATGTTGTTGATGCCATAATTATACGTCAATATGTGAGGAAAAGGTGCTGTCACTATATGACAGTGTAGCCGTGATTCCGTAAATATGGTGACCTAAATTCACATATTTCAATCCTTCGTTCTGTTGTGATTCTGGTTCCTTTTGTCTTTTCGGAATAGTATATTGATCACATGTATTATAAATAACGTATTAATATTAAATTGAGTAAAATTTTACATTGACTCGCCGCTAGTTAGTCGAAAACCGAAATGATAAACAAGGTTTCACTCCAAATGCTGTCAGGGGGAGATAACTGCCGGCACACATTCTCATCTTCTGCTAGGGAGTGCCTTAGTGTGAAAACAAAGACGTCTGCATCTGTAAAAATATGAAAGAGTCTTCTTAATCCAACTATACAGGTGAAACAAATTTTTCTGTTTACCTTCTCCCAAGAATTAAATATACACTGTAGGAAGGCATTTAAATTTTAAACATATAACACCATTGACATCTAAAATGGCAGTCTTCCAGAGGGAATACAGGAAGTTAAGAAGTTAGATCTAATGTAAAATGAAAAAGAGAAATGAAACTGTCAGACCATGATTCAAACCCGGGACCCTCCGCCCCTGAAATCTAGAAGGACAGTTGAATTCAGTGCTTTTTTACCTGAATTTTATAACAGCCTGTCCCTTTAGGCAACAAATTTGCTGACAGGGAAGCAAAAAATGCATTGACTCTCGAACAAACAAATATCAAACTACCATACACAGATTTTAAACCTACTATTCGTACAGCCATTCAAAATGAATGGCAGCAACGCTGGTCTCTCGAGACTACTAACAAACTTTTTAAGATACAACCGAAATTTAAAACATCTATTCACAGTCGGAAAGATTGTAGAGAGGAAGTTGTCCTCACTCGACTCCGTACTGCATGGGCACACATATCCTACTCATTCGTATCTTTTAAAACGAGAAGATCTACCTTCATGCCACACATGTGACACTCCATTTACAGTGGAACATTTTTTAATAGCATATTCCAATTTTAAACACATTCGTGATAACTATTTTCGAGTCCCGGATATGAAAACTCTTTTCAGTTCCGTGGACTTGAAGCCATTATTTAACTATTTGAAAGACATCGGTCTATTTTATAGACTTTGATGTCTTTTAACCCACCTTACCCTTTTTGACGTTATATATATATCAAATATTCCATATCATCTATTTGTTATCTCTTTTATTATTTTAACCCCCTTTTTATTTTTTATTATCTACACATACAATGCGAATGCTTTTAAAATGAACCATTTTATCTGTTTTTATCTTCGCTACTCACATGTTTGTTAAAAAAATAGAATAAATAAATAAATCACCTGCTTTTTTAAATGACCACAGCCGTCGATGGGCCGTTAAACATAAACAAACAAACAAACAAACAAAACTGTCCCTTTATAAATTGAGAAAAATTATAGCAATATTGTATTGAAGTTGGTAATATATTGCTCATTTTGGAAAAATAAGACACCACCGAGGAAAAAGCTAGCTTATATTTGGCAGTATAAGTGAGCAAAAACACTTTAACACTGCATTTTAGATATCTGGTCGTCCCGAGTGAAGATGGTTGTCCATCCCAAGGCTCTGCCGAGGGATATTCACTCACCCAAAAAATCACCCTGAGGGTTGGGATTTCTCTGTTACACCCTCAAGGTAGGGGATGATTATTTTTCTCCCATCCTAATTTCAGTCACAACTTCACCGACAGTAGTCTGTTTGTAACCAAAAACACATGGTGGGGTATGAATATTGTAATTCACTTTTGATAATGTCACAGTTACCGGTGACACATTTTAATGACGTCTGTGCTAATCGGCACAAGGCTATCTCTCCCTAGGGGTCGACAAGCTGATCTTTCCAGCTTAAACAGGAGACACCGTCCGTCACACCCCTGTGAAGGGTTGGAGAAAACAATATTTACAACTCGGGTTTGGATATATCCCCTTGCTAAGCATAATCACCAAGTGCATGAAACAAGGTTAGCAAGCTCGCCAATGTTGTGACAAGAGAGAGAAATACAATGACCAAACAGGGGTTAAAACCTGTGATCCTCCGAACTCTAGAAGAATGCTCTACCAAGTCCAGTTCAGATACACTAATCATGATTGTGGTCTCCAAATAATGATCTGTCGCCTGTTTATGGTCAGCTGTCAACTGCCTTATAAAACACATGGATGGTTGTCTGTGTAAGTAATTATTAGCTCCATAATTTATAGCGAGGGATTAAACAATATTTTGAAAATGGTGGGAACTGATCATAGCGACTACTCGCTTGAAAAAATAACATATTCTCCTACAGATATTTCATCAGCTTCTTTCATTAAAAAATAAGTAGAAATATATAGTTAGGTACATATAATGCAATGTTCATGTACTGCAATCAACGGCCTACAAAGTACTCGGAAATAAACAACCCCTGTATAAATAGATTTGGGCTGGGTCAGATTGTCCCCTCTTTAGTTTGTTATATGGACGAAGCATGTAGAAACACAACATAATATTAAAATCTGTTTTCATTCACATTTATTTCTTTTTTTTGTTTCAGTTTCTGGTCAGTCTATCGCCATAACAGGAACAAGTACCCTGGTAACACCGACATCAGAACTCAGAATTACATGTCAGCCAAGCACAACTGGTATCAGTGATGTAAGTACTATTAGTGTTAAAAAAAACACTAGTAGTACTGATTATACACCGATAGTGTCTGTAGCCTATGCTAAATCCAGTGCATCATCAGTAATCACCTGGGGTAACACAGCTTACCAGAACAGACAGGGTGTGTTAGCGACAGGAAATGTGGACACTCTTGGTGGTGCTCGGCTTGTGTTAACAATCTCCGCGAACAACACCCGATGTGAGGACGGGGGAGCTTACCGGTGTAACNGGAGCTTACAGGTGTAATATGGGAGTAATTCTGACAGGTGGTGGTGCTGCTGTAGTTGATGCTGATAAATATGTTACTGCTACAGGTATGTATCTCACATCTTTATGATAGAAATACTCTTGAATGAAAGAAAGTAGAAGCTCACAAGAAGCTATTATCAATACATGACTAGTATATTACTGATCAAATCCCACAGTAACTGAAAAATGGTGTAAAAAACAGAAGTCAAGCTTGTTGTTCGTGACAATGCTGGAAGCTGATCATGAGGACATATATTTATAATTGAATCATATTTAGTTTAATAGATTTTTCCAACTCTTCTTTAGAGTTCCTCTTTATTTAACATTTTTTTTAACATTCATTACCTTTCACCACATTTACATCTAGTGCATGAACACTTTGTAATCTGCTAACGAGTTATTTACGAAAAAAATGAAGGAATGTTTTAATTCAAAAAAGAAAATGTCCTTTAGTATTGATTTAAGTTGATATCATGCCAATCGTAGGTCTTTCCTGTTTCATTTGACCTGACCTTTACCAACACCCTGTTTGTGAGGCCTTCTCCCAATGTTAAACATAACCAATTTATCTGTTACAGTTCTGCCGACCTACACCAACGCCCTGTATGTTACGCCATTTCCAAATGTTAAAAATAGCCAATATATCTGTTACAGTTCTGCCGACCTACACCAAAGCCCTGTTTGTTACGCCATTTCCCAATGTTAAACATAGCCAATTTATCTGTTACAGTTCTGCCCACCTACACCAACGCCCTGTATGATACGCCATCTCCCAATGTTAAACATAGCCAATTTATCTGTTACAGTTCTGCCAACCTACACCAACGCCCTGTATGTTACGCCATCTCCCAATGTTAAACATAGCCAATTTATCTGTTTCAGTTCTGCCCACCTACACCAATGCCCTGTATGTTACGCCATCTCCCAATGTTAAACATAGCCAATATATCTGTTACAGTTCTGCCCACCTACACCAAAGCCCTGTATATTACGCCATTTCCCAATGTTAAACATAGCCAATTTATCTGTTACAGTTCTTCCCACCTACATCAACCCCCTGTATGTTACGCCATCTCCCAATGTTAAACATACCCAATTTATCTGTTACAGTTCTGCCCACCTACACCAACGCCCTGTATATTACGCCATTTCCCAATGTTAAACATAGCCATACCTGTTACAGTTCTGCCCACCTACACCAATGCCCTGTATGTTTCGCCATTTCCCAAGGTTAAACATAGCCAATTTATCTGTTACAGTTCTGCCCACCTACACCAATGCCCTGTATGTTACCCCATTTCCCAAGGTTAGACATAGCCAATTTATCTGTTACAGTTCTGCCGACCTACACCAACGCCCTGTATGTTCCATTTCCCAATGTTAAACATAGCCAATTTATCTGTTACAGTATTGCCAACCTACACCAACGCCCTGTATGTGACACCGACTCCCAATGTGAATGGTCAGTATTACTCTGTGGGAACCTCACTGACGTTCAGCTGTTCCGGTACTGTAGGCAGTGACAAGAGGATCCACACGTGGTGTTACAAACAAGCAGGCAGCAATACCGGATTTACGGTACAGTTAATGTTGTAATTAACTTGTTGTAAGAATATATACATATATACACATTCCACTTGCATCACATTCGAATTCTGTCACCTTCTCTCAAAAAGCTTCCCACAACAAAATTGGTTATGAATTTCTTTTAATGTCACTCTACTTCAACTATATGGTAAAATGTGACCGGACGGAATGCTGTGCTCGATGTATTCAGCATGGTATTTCAGTGAGATAGCACTATAAAGTCAGCACCAGATCCACACTATTACAAGGAGGCAATAAGTACACCAACATACCCTGTCTCCTGCATACACACACACAAGCATGCATACACACATGCATGCATGTCCTTTAATGACCCTGTCTCTGGCTCACATGCATGTATGTCCTTAAATGACCGTCTCTGGCTCACATACATGTATGCTTTCACAACATACACTGAAGCACGTCCTCCAATGGCCTTAGCTGTAAAACAAAATAAAACCAAACCAAACCCTGTTTACATCACCACAAATTACAGAATAGTTATCTGATGTTAAGGTACAGAATAAGGTTATACCAGATGGTAGTCTTCGTCACACCTGAAGATGTTACATAACAAGGTCACAGGTAACATACATCTCAGGGTCATTTATCACATCGCTGTCGTACTGCAGTCCTGTCACTGACCAACAGTGGTTTCGTTTGTTATTACCGGACTGGTAAGTCCCTACATCAGGTATATCTGTCTTTGTTCACTTTGTTGTTCCGTGAGATAATCTAAGAAACGGTCACAACAAAATCTTAGAAATGGTCACAACAATATAAATGTATCTTTAAGAGTCCAGCATTTGATATGATTTAGATTTCTGTTTTTCAGGGCTACCCTACTGCAACGGACATTAATCAGAATGAAAACGGTTTGGTCCAGGATGGGTGTAACTACAGGCGCAGCAGTACACTGACCTACAATGTAACGGCAGCAGACACAGAAACCTCATTTATGTGTGAACCATTCACTGGCAGCATGTGTGGTACAAGTGCAGCAGGTCTGAAAACCAACTATACCATTAGAAACTGTACGTATTAATGCCTCCTGGATAGAAATATCGTGATTGACAGTCATAGATACCTTATAACAAACTGAAGCTAAGCTTACAAATCGTCATATATAGTGAAAGTTTGAAATAGCATGTGTAAATATAGCACTTTCCTACTTTTCATTGAAATGAAGGTATCGTAGGATTCTGTCCTGGCCAAAGTTTTCTCTGGCCAAGACACAGATTCAGATATTTCGACAGATAATGTGTGGTTAGTCGGAGTTTCCTCTGGGCCCGACACCAGACTCAGAAATTCTGGACAGATAAATGTGTGGTTGTCTGAGTTTCCATCAAAACGTCTAGTCTGGTGTCAGGACCAGAGAAAACTCAGGCTAGATTTTGTCCTAACAGATAATTAAGTATAAAGTTTTAAATCAAAATTTCGGTATTGTGTACTTTTGATGGGAATATGAATATCCTGAAAGTGTAAAAAGTATCTCGGATCCTTTTAGATTCCCCCAAAAAAGTGGAAAGTGACTAAAAGCAAAGTTTGTCACCACCATTTCAAGGTTTGTGTCCATGATGACTCTTATAGTCTGATCAGCTACACGTAGGTAGATGATTCTGTTATGTGGTATAAATGTTACACCAGCAGGCTAACTGATGTACAACATCACTTTAATTGATAAAAAACAACTTAAACTGAGGTCTATTACAACTGTTACTTAGTTGTTTAATTCAGCTAATGAAAATACAAATCTTCTTTTCCAGATGTATCCGGTGGCAATACAGGTGCTCAGGATGATTCAGAAAGTAAGTATAGTATACATATAAACTGTGTAACTTGTTATACACTGAGACATTGTAACTTGTTATAAACTGAGACTGTGTAACTTGTTATACACTGAGACAGTGTATAACAAGTTACACGGTCTAAGTGTATAACAAGTTACACGGTGTCGGTGTATAACAAGTTACATGGTGTCAGTGTATAACAAGGTACACGGTCTCAGTGTATTACAAGGTACACGGTCTCAGTGTATAGCAAGTTACACGGTCTCAGTTTATAACAAGTTACACGGTCGCAGTGTATAACAAGTTACACGGTCGCAGTGTATTACAAGTTACACTGTCTCAGTTTATAACAAGTTACACAGTCTCAGTTTACAACAAGTTACATTCTCTCGGTGTATAACAAGTTACACGGTGTCAGTGTAACTTGTTATACACTGACCCTGTGTAACTTGTTATACACTTAGACCGTGTAACTTGTTATAGACTGAGACCGTGTAACTTGTAATACACTGAGACCATGTAACTTGTTATACACTGTCTCAGTGTATAACTAGTTACACGGTCTCAGTGTATTACAAGGTACACGGTCTCAGTGTATAACTTGTTATACACTGAGAGAATGTAACTTGTTGTAAACTGAGACTGTAGCTTGTTATAAACTGAGACATTGAACTTGTTATAAACTGAGACCGTGTAACTTGATATACACTGAGAGAATGTAACTTGTTACACCCTGAGACCGTGTAACTTGTAATACACTGATACCTTGTATCTTGTTATACACTGACACAGTGAAACTGGTTATACACTGAGACCGTGTGACTTGTTATACACTGAGACTGTGTAAATTGTTATACACTGAGACAGTGTAAATTGTTATACACTGAGACAGTATAACTTGTTATACACTGAGAGAATGTAACTTGTTACACACTGAGACAGTGTAAATTGTTATACACTGAGACCGTGCAACTTGTTATACACTGAGACCGTGTAACTTGTTATACACTGAGACTGTGTAACTTGTTATACAATGAGACCGTGTAACCTGTTATACACTGGGGGTTATCAAGTAACCGTATACATTATTATCCACAGGGGAAATCAGATAACCAATGTAAATTACAATGAAACAATAAACCTAGTTAGATAGTATAGGTTACCATGGTAATGGCAATATGTACATAAATGTAATAACATTAACACATATTTATACCCCCACAACAAAGTTAGGGGGGTTTACTGGAATCACTCTGTCGTCCGAAGTAACTTGTCCGAAAAACTCCATCTTAGCTAACAGGCAGATTTTATTAAAACTTCACTTGTGTCTGCACAACTGAAATTTTGCATTGATGATCACTATCTGATGTACTTGGCCAAGGTCAAGGTCACTCAATTAATGACGTATAAACTACCAGTATCTGTTGGGGTATTAGTTATCCTTCGGATGACAGTTCCAGTTGCACCAGTATAACACTTTCACTATAAATGTTCATATTGATATTTGAAATAACACTACATTTTGTTTCATTTCAATGTATGACCTGTATAAATTACAAATCTAGTAACATTGGTCTGTTTGTAGTATTCACTCACAATTTATTCTATTTGATGTTATTAAGCTTGTATAATATTTGCAGTTAATTGTGTATCACATATTTGCCCTTTAGTAAACATATATATTCATGCTTGAAATTCAGAGAAAAAAAAATCGAAAGACAAATCAAGACAACTTTGACAAGGTTGACAAAGTTTTGCTTGAAAAAAACCTTGACAAAATCAAAATGTCATGTTTGCTTCAGTTTGAATTTTGGTGGATCAGTTCATGATCACTGTCTGCCTTGCTATACCTGCTTATTCGTACCAGTATTACTTATTACTGATCAGTAACAAAATATTGGAACATTATTATTAACCCTGTCACCCCTATGTAACTTAAGTGAACTCTACCATGCATTAATCTGGAAGAGTCTATTATGGTCTACAGTGGTGAAAGGGTTAAATAATAATGTTGAGTGAAGCACTGTTATCCTTGTTCAAGCTTAATGATGAACCGATAAGACAATTACCCTAAAATACAATGTAGATCTTTATAGGAATCATTTACTTCATAGACCAAATTTAGTTAGTCTGTGATGTTATTTTGCAGTGAGGGAAAGGATTCTTTAAAATAACTTCTCTTCCTCAAACTATTTCATCCCAACATATTTAAACTGGACTTGCCCAGTCTTTGATTTGGTAAAGTTCAAATGTGACTAAAGGGGTGAATTTGTAAATTAACAGAAAATATATATATAAAACACAAACAAACCAAAAATTGCATTTGGAATCTTTTGAAAACACAGGTAATTATAATGTGGTTGGATATCATTGAAGCCATTAGTACTAGTTGCAACTCAAGTGACACAGAAATGCCTTAATATAGCTTGACACCTGTTCTATGTTAAGTCTATGCGTTTTCCCCAGATTCCAGTGGCGGTAAGACCCCTATACAATTTTTCTGTGTTTTGTTATATAGTTATATAGAGAACTGCTCTGTGTACTGAATCTGTGTTTTAGTCTTTTCACACGTTCTGTATATATACTAACACTAGGTTTCTGTCGTCAATCTGAAACAATCAACTGACCAATATATAGATATTGTGTACCCCGAGTCACACTCGTGATGTACAGCTCCAGCAGTGTCAACATTAAGTAACATCATTATATAGTTATGAAGTCAAAATGTCTGATCTATTGTGGACCATTGATATAGACATGTACATCACTGTATCTAACGTGAAAGGCTTAAACCAAAGCCAGTATCAGTTAAATGTTCATCTGGTCCATGCCAATATTTTGCTAAAAACAATTAAAGTATTTGTTTGTTTATATATATAAGCATTGAAGTGGTTTTTATGTGATATGAAAACAGAAGATAAGGAAAGTAGGAAAAATAAATTGAATTGTTACTTTTTGTGGACATATGTTGAGTAATTACGGAGCTATGTAACATCAGCGTCCAGTCACTTGATTAGGGGTTAACTGGCAAGGATTAAAATCTGTGTTCCGACCACAGATAAAAATAACCTACTAATTCCTCATCAACCTTTTTCATTCCAGCTCAATGTGTGTATTTAGATGCTTTGCACTGACTAATGTTTTATTTTAATTCTTCGCATTGATGTTGTGAAATGCTTGTAAAATGCTTTATATTATATTTACCCCCTACTACAAAGTTAGGGGGATGATTATATTTACCCCCTACTACAAAGTTAGGGGGATGACTATATTTACCCCCTACTACAAAGTTAGGGGATTATTATATTTACCCCCTACTACAAAGTTAGGGGGATTATTATATTTACCCCCTACTACTGTTGAGTAATTACGGAGCTATGTAACATCAGCGTCCAGTCACTTGATTAGGGGTTAACTGGCAAGGATTAAAATCTGTGTTCCGACCACAGATAAAACTAACCTACTAATTCCTCATCAACCTTTTTCCTTCCAGCTCAATGTGTGTATTTAGATGCTTTGCACTGACTAATGTTTTATTTTAATTCTTCGCATTGACGTTGTGAAATGCTTGTAAAATGCTTTATATTATATTTACCCCCTACTCCAAAGTTAGGGGGATGATTATATTTACCCCCTACTAAAAAGTTAGGGGGATGATTATATTTACCCCCTACTAAAAAGTTAGGGGGATGCTTATATTTACCCCCTACTACAAAGTTAGGGGGATGACTATATTTACCCCCTACTACAAAGTTAGGGGGATTATTATATTTACCCCCTACTACTGTTGAGTAATTACGGAGCTATGTAACATCAGCGTCCAGTCACTTGATTAGGGGATAACTGGCAAGGATTAAAATCTGTGTTCCGACCACAGATAAAACTAACCTACTAATTCCTCATCAACCTTTTTCCTTCCAGCTCAATGTGTGTATTTAGATGCTTTGCACTGACTAATGTTTTATTTTAATTCTTCGCATTGATGTTGTGAAATGCTTGTAAAATGCTTTATATTATATTTACCCCCTACTCCAAAGTTAGGGGGATGATTATATTTACCCCCTACTAAAAAGTTAGGGGGATGCTTATATTTACCCCCTACTACAAAGTTAGGGGGATTATTATATTTACCCCCTACTACTGTTGAGTAATTACGGAGCTATGTAACATCAGCGTCCAGTCACTTGATTAGGGGTTAACTGGCAAGGATTAAAATCTGTGTTCCGACCACAGATAAAACTAACCTACTAATTCCTCATCAACCTTTTTCCTTCCAGCTCAATGTGTGTATTTAGATGCTTTGCACTGACTAATGTTTTATTTTAATTCTTCGCATTGATGTTGTGAAATGCTTGTAAAATGCTTTATATTATATTTACCCCCTACTCCAAAGTTAGGGGGATGATTATATTTACCCCCCTACTACAAAGTTAGGGGATGATTATATTTCCCCCCTACTACAAAGTTAGGGGGATGATTATCTTTACCCCCTACTACAAAGTTAGGGGGATGATTATATTTATCCCCCTACTACAAAGTTAGGGGAATGATTATATTTACCCCCTACTACAAAGTTAGGGAGATGATTATATTTACCCCCTACTACAAAGTTGGGGGATGATTATATTTTCCCCCTACTACAAAGTTAGGGGGATGATTATATTTCCCCCCTACTACAAAGTTAGGGGGATGATTATCTTTACCCCCTACTACAAAGTTAGGGGGATGATTATCTTTACCCCCTACTACAAAGTTAGGGGGATGATTATCTTTACCCCCTACTACAAAGTTAGGGGGATGACTATATTTACCCCCTACTACAAAGTTAGGGGGATGATTATATTTCCCCCCTACTAAAAAGTTAGGGGGATGATTATATTTACCCCCTACTAAAAAGTTAGGGGGATGATTATATTTACCCCCTACTAAAAAGTTAGGGGGATGATTATATTTACCCCCTACTACAAAGTTAGGGGGAGGTAAACTTTAGTCGTATTGTCTGTCTGTCTGTCCATCTGTCTGTAGACACATTAGTTGTTACGCTTCTCCTCCGAAAGTGCTGCCCAGATTTGAACAATATTTGGTGCACATTACCCTTACATTTAGAGAATTGAATCAATCTATAAATTGGAGCAGCAGCTCCTAATTATGAAGTTATTCCCCTTTGTTTGAAAATGTTCTTTAAAGAATTTTCCTAAAGTTATTGGCACTGGAGACATTACTAAGCCATTCTGGCAACATTTAGTTTAATACTGTCTAAATCACAGAGGTTCAGACGTGTTAGACTGATGTCTGTGTGACACTTACTAGAATGCTATAACTCATTCACCCCTGAAATTTCATAATGAACTATTCCAACCTTTGAATTGGAAGAGTTCAAATGTGACTTCAGGGATGAATTAGTTAACTGTTAAAAGCACATGCTGCTTAATCTGATATATATATGTCCATGTTAGCACTAAAGTATTTTAATATTAGGTTTCCAACTCAATAATATTTGATATCATTATAATGATTTAGCAATTTATATCATACATAAAAATTCTTAAATACTTTTGGTTCCTCATTATTTTTTTGCCTTCTAAAATTACATGGATAGATATATTGTCGACAAGAGTTTGCACACACCCATTTGTGACATACAATGTATTAATCTATATCACAATATCCAGTACAATATATTAATGCTTACAAGCTTTGTATCAAAGTGTAAAAAAAAAAAATGTTCACTATTTATTTATCAAAGCCTTGGACTTTCGTTATCAATTTGTTTCTATAAAAGAATCTTTACTTTACAGGTTATTTTTTTTGTATTAATGTTTTCTATGAAGATTCCCGTTTTGAGATTTGTTAAATTTAATGTACAAATGTAGAAGCACATTCGCTTGCTTTGGTTCACTGCCACATGTACAGTGTCTTGCTAGTTTGCAAAACCTGAAAACTACACGCCTTTATAAGTTGTTGGGAATATAAAATGTTAATGTGAGGAGGGATTCCTGATCTTTTATTGATCATTCCGACTTTACACTGAATGAAATCTTCAATAAGTTTCCTCAGTTTGCAGATATGTAATATCAAAGTTTTACTTTATTCACAAACAAATTATGCATTAGTGTGTTGCGTCATTTTAAGACCAACTGGTCTCTTTGTCAAGTCAATTATGCAGTGTGTATACACTAGATATCGATGGGGGAAACGTCCGGGGTCGAGTGACGTATCAAACGTACAATTTCATTAGATTGTTGTATAGGTACACAATACAACTCGCTCCTNTGGGAGCAGGTATTGATTGTTACGTCACTTGTTTGTGAGAATAACGTCATCAGTTTTTGAGAAAAAGACGTAAGGTTCTCACACAAACCAATGACGTAACAATCAATACCTGCTCCCAAGAGAAGATAACTCTGCAATACGCAAAGACGGAATAGGTACACAATACAACTCGCTCCTTGGTCATTTGACAAAGGGACCAGTCGGTCTTGAAACGTTGTGACAAGTTTAATATGAACATTAATTTTGTTTGTGTATAAAGTAAAACTTTTATTTCGTAAATGACATCACTTACATATGGTATGGTCATGTTCTGAGTATATACCCCCTGCCTGGGGCTGCTGAAAATAATATGGTCTTTAATAGGATTTCCTATTCTAAACCAGAAAAAAGGAATATATATATATCTACAATGTGTAGGGCAACGATGTTATAACGACAGTGCAGACAAAGGAATTAGTCCAATTTCAGGGCAACCCGCCCCTTTATCAAAACAGAAACATGAAAATTTACATATCACAACATGTAACAGAGATCACCCTCAAAACTTGTCTGCACTGTCGTTATTCTTATTTGCCCATATATCTATTTAAGTGATACACATTTGTTTGTTCAGTGCTAATATTGGATCATACTGTCGCTATTACTTACGAGACCTATATATATATATCTACAATGTATATATAGTTGGTAACTTTTGGTAGAAAAAACATTGGTAGTAAATAAATATTCCATATATCTTTATCATTTACAAAAATGCAGGAACTTTGGGGGAGAGTGAGTGAAATAGGCGGGACTTGTTTTCTCTAATCCTAACGGTTTATATTGTAATAACGAACATGGAATATTTTAACAGATCGTCTTAATTAATACCATTAGTCATTTTATTATATAGATCTTCACTTCTACTGACAGTGGTTATATTGAAGCTCTGGAAACTGATAACAGTCAGGTTTTAAACATTATGTTTGATATTTCAGGTACAAGCAGTGCTGGGACGATTGCCGGAGCTGTCATCGGCGCGTTCGCTGGAATCCTCCTCATCATCCTTATTGTGTATTTTGTGGTGTTTAGACGCAGGAGTCCCGGAGAGACATGTAAATATCATACACTAATTAACTGTGTGATCTTGTGTTGATCGTGAAAGTTTTCTTCTTGATGCTCCTGTGAAAATTCGGACTGGCAGGGCATAATGATAAATAAAATCTTCCCGACTTTTCACAAATCTCCTGAAGATGAAACCCATTAAGAGTATATATATATACATTAGTATGATATAAATGTAATTGTTATTCAAATTTATGGGCCTCAGTGGCCAAGTGGTGAAGGCTTCTGCTATTCTTCTACCACTTAAGCCTTCACCACTGGGCAGCTGGTTCGAGGCCTATGTGGGGCAGTTGCCAAGTATTGGCTGTAGGTCAGTGTTTTTTCTCCACTACCAAAACCTGGCACGTCCTTAAATGACCATAGCTGTTATTAGGACGTAAAACACAAACAAACCAAACAAATTTAGGTTTTAAAATTTGTCTGCATACGTTACCATAGCATCAAATGATAACTATCCCTGTTATAATTATGTATGGTATATCAATTATGAAACTGTGGAAAGCAGAAGTTATTTCAATTTGATGAGCCTTGGCTATTTGGAACTAGAATTCTCTTGAAAGCAAATAGGTTCTAAATAAAATTTAACAGTTGCATTTATTTGTGAGTTCATTTTCAGATTTAATTTCTTTTTAAGAAGGAGAGAAAATTAATGATTCCAATATGTAGTCTTTTAAAATGTAAGATAGAAATTGTCAACACACAGCTGCCCAATATTTAACTGATGTGTTTTGTTTTACTTGTTTCAGACAACACGAAAGAAGATGGATCCCCAGAGTAAGTACAGGACACACACAACAGCAAACATCCACAGAACTACCGTAAAAAATTGTGTTATTTGTGGTGTTTTTTTGTGATGATATAACGTTTCAAGTAGGGAATGCGCAAATTTCATAGCTATACATTTTTTCAGATATTTTTTCTCGAAAGATTGTCCATTTGTATGGTCTGCCAGCATTTTGCAGCCCAAAAAAGTACTGTGCAAATTACATGGGGTTTTGCGGTAGTTCTAGTTACCCTCACTAATGGCCACATTAAAAGAACATGAATAGTAGTCGAGGATTTTGATTTTTGCTGATCTTTTGATTTCATGAGGAATATATAGACCACATATCAGAATATACATCCTCGATACTTCAGGGGTTACGCTCACTTTCGCTCTATGCAAACATAGAATATGTCATAGCAAAATTGAAGGCACATGGCTAGCTCTTTGATTGGTCTTGATAACCTGACTCATTGCTAGGCTGATACCTGTCCTTTTGAAGATCCCAACAGAGGTGGGACACCCAACTTCCAAGCCATTCAATTTTACCATAATGTTACCGGGAGATTCTTTTGATGTACATGAAAGGACCAACCTAGTCTTCTTGTCTCATCCACAAGGTGGTGTACACTGAGCCTTTGGTTTTGCTATGACATATTCTAGGGTTGTAGAGAGCGAAAGTGAGTGTAACTCCCGGAGTATGGAGGATGATTATAGCTTTGTGTTAGGTACTGTTGTTTTGGATCTTTTTCACATTTTATTTAGTTTTTCACTGCTCTGTCACATCATCTAACCCTGAGCTTTGTAGCTATTTTATGCTCACCTTTCCTAAGCTCACTGAAGCTTGTGTCATGAAAATCATATGTAATACTTTGTTTCTGCCCCATAAAACAAGAAAATAATACATGTCACATGTTTTGTTTAAACAGTAGAACCAATTACTAAAAATGGTGTTTTATTTTCTTGGTGTTAACTCATAAGATATTTACATAATCACTAAGTACACATATCCACAAGGGGAGTGCATTCAGCCATAGAAACCTAGGTTTGAAAACATACACAATCTAAAGTTCAGTATTAACATCTCCATTGCAAAATCCAGTACTATAGTCTGGTTCATGATTATTAACTCACTCACCCCTGAAGACACATTTAAACTCTTCTAATTCAAAACTTGGATTAGTTCATATGAAATTCAGGGGTGAATGAGTAAAGGCATTATTAAAACATGCAATATGTGTTTACAATGAAACGTAAACACACAGTAAAGATTTGGTAGTAGTGTCAGCAGTGTTACAATATCTAAATAGTCAGCAGAGAGTGTACTCTGATGTTCTGTTTTAGATGTTAGAGCTGTGTAACATGACCCTTTAACCCCTATGTAACTTTAGTAGACTCTACCATTCATTGATCTGGATGAGTCTATTATGGTCTACAGTGGTGAAAGGGTTAAATGTGGCCTCCTATATTCCAAGTTTCTTTCAAACTTAAATATAGTTTAAATTTCATTTTGTTACAAATTTTCATTTACAAAGAAGATATTTACTTTTGTAAAGACTAGAAAAGCGATAAATATTCACTGTGTTATATTTGTCCATGGAAATATAATTCTAATTTGATTGTTAACTGTTTCCTATAGGAACGCAGAAAATGGGTAAAGTATTTTACAATTATTTCACTTGACCCTTATATACAAACAGAAATAGTGAGGATAACTGGATCCGGTGCATTAATGAGAAATCTGGGGCACGTTTCCAAATATAATCTAGAAGCAAGACCCCCGAGATTGTGCTTTGTTAATCTGTAAATGTAACAATTATGTACAATTGTATTCTCCAGTATAATCTAGATACTCTTATTATATTAACGCTAGTGTGTGAGATATAACTACATATCTATATATATTCCAAACACTGTAATTATTTCTGTCAGTGACTATATATCGTGACCTGAAATACAATGATGTTGGTGAAAAGCAGATCTGTCTCAAGGCAAACATTTCTGGTAATTTGAGTTATGTAAACCGTTTAAGGTTACAATAGAAGATTCTGAAGTGGAAAAATAGCTTAATTATGTATTACTGTCATAATTTATTGACTTTCGAATATTCCAACATACTTAACAACTTTTTGAAATTTCCATGGGGGAGATTCTGCATGCTCAAAATTAAAACCTAAATAAAGGTGTGTATATACCCCTTATTGACCAAATTACCTTTTAAATGACATATTTTGAGCTTTTTCGTTCAGATGATATCATTAAATCTTAGAATATGGTAATAGTTTAGCAAGTTCACTGGTTAAAAGGGTCCAAAATTTGGAGTCACCCTCTTAATATATAGGGAGAGTTGGCAAGTTTGTGATATTTCCCAATTTTGCCAAAGTTTCTAAAACACTCTGATGATACATACCTGAGTTGGTATTGATTTTGCATGTCTACACCATGTACAGGGAATGTTACACAACCACACATATCATTGAGGCAGGCAGCACATAGGCTTGGTTTTAGCAATCAGTACACCATCCCATCTCTTTGTTTTAGCAATCATTACATCATCTCTATAATATATCTCTCTGCATGTTCATGTTCATGATAACTGTTTTCTCATTTTCTCTCCGACTGCATGATAAGCAAACATCTTGTATTCTATCTACTTGTAACAACATTGATGTTGCCAGATTATTTAGCCTTTATTTTTCCTGGGTGTCTGAACCATGCAATGATCATCGCATACATTTGTACCGGCACCTTTGGTTTGTATAGAGTTACCTCCCTTCCAACATCTACGTGGCATATAACATAAACTCGCATAGTTGTATAACTAATAATATCATAACTTGATGTTTACATTATTCGGGGGAAAAAATGTTATTGAAAAAGACGTTACTTTATGATACATGTATAGTTTATATATATTGTAATCCAATAATTTCATTATATACCCATCACTTACATGTAAATTGTGTAAACATCTTTGAAATCCAGGGGTTCACCTCTTGATAAATAGAATCTATCACTCCTATGTGGTGTATGTATCAACCAGAGGGTGATATATCTCTGTCTACATAACACAGGAGTGATGGATAATTTTTCTCAACATTTTCATACCGTAAAAAATACCTTCACTGCGAAGTTGTATTTTTGACCCCAATGCACCAAACTATCATCAATTTAATTCATCAACAATTCTTCCCTTTTCACCATTTTTTCCCATGGCAACACATTCGCTTATTTTGAAATGTGGGAATGCTGAGCTTGCTATGTTTTGTTTACATGTGTATTATACATGTGTGTAAAAAGTGATGCATTTGGTTTTGCTAAAAGTGCACAGGGTCACAGGTCATGTTTAAAGAAGTTTGTTGTCTGGGACATAATATAGTGCATTTCAGCTGTCTTAATCGAGGTAGATCGAGACAGGTTTATCTTTTCCCTACCAAAAACAGGGATGTACCTGTGAAGTGTGGGAGAAACTCATTTCTCTCACCCTTCACAGGTGTGTCTCCCGTTTTAGCCGGGAAAGATCAGCTTGTCACCCCCTAGGGGGAGATAGCCTCGTGCCGATTAGCACGTGTTCAATTGTGACGTCATTAAAATGTGTCATTGGTAATTGTGACGTCATCAAAGAGAATGACGATATGTATACCCCACATGTGTTTTTGTTTACAAACATGGCAGACTATTGTCTGTGGAGCTGTGACTGAAATAATAGGATGGGAGAAAAATAATCATCCCCTACCTTGAGGGTGTAACATAAAATCTCCAACCCTCAGGATGATTTTTTGGTTGTCTAACCCTCGGCTCACCTCTTGGGTTGGAGATTTCTCTCGGTCACACCCTCAGGGTAGGGGAAGATTCTATTAATCTTCTCCATTACTCATGGATCACGTTGTGACAGAGTCAATGGCTGGCTGTTAGCTATTGTTTAGGTTATCAAGGTCAAAACTGACCCAACAGACAATGCTGGTGGTATTCATGGGATGATGGTTGGAAAGCTACAAAGTGTTAATAGAAGATCACTCTGGTAAAACAATTATGCAGAAATAGACAGCTTGTGTCATCTGCGAGGTGACATTAAAATAGATTTGTGAGAAGAAAACCTTTGGATTTTGAAGATGTCTGAAGTTATCAAAGATGAGAAAGAAAAGCTTCCTTATATTAATATGCACCCATATATCTGAAATGACTGCTTTAAAACAGGTCCTACCATTTCTACTGTAAACTTACATAGCATTCATTGATCTTGTAATTTAAAGTGACCAGCTATCACTCTAAGCTGTACCAGAACAAGTCAATGTCTTTTTCTGCTCAGGATTGAGACCATGATCTTACTCCATGTCAGCACACAGACTATAGAGATGTAAACTTTTGTGATTCAGTGAAGACTTTCTCTGTTTACAGAGGCCCAGCCCACACAGAAGGACCTGTATACAGTGTACCAGACAAGAACCGCTCGAGAGGGGTAAGTGTTGTTTACTTGGTTACCTATTGTTACCATGGTTACTTGACCGTATGGTTACCCTGTTATACTGGTGGTTACCTATTGTTACCTTGGTTACTTGTCCGTATGGTTACCCTATGTTATACTGGTATCTCGGTCATAAATACCTGTCAGTATGTCACTATGTCCTCCTGACTATACTATATACTATATATAGATTTTGTTACTATATTTAGACTTTGTTACTGTACCCAGACGTTGTACCTGTATCTTGACATCATCACTTTATGTAGACCATGACTTCAGACTGTTCAGCAATTTTTATCGCGTTGGTTTTATTTTATCATTTCCCTGGTACATATAGCAACAGCAGATGCCACATGTGTTTCTTTACTTTGACAATTCCAGACAGTCTCATATCTTATTGAGATGCTAAAATTTGTTTTATTCACATCAAAGATCAGGTGTAATTATGCACTAGACTATTTTTTTTACAAATATCGCAACCACATATTAGGGCATAGCAATTATATTGTACTGGGTTTTAAATAATTGAACTAGTTCCACTTGAATCTGCCACATTTTATTTTACCATGGATACAAAGAAAAGTGGTGAACATTTTGGAGGGTAGACAATCCTTCAATTCTGTGATAACGAAAAACAGGAAAATGCAGTCATTTTGGTCCGTAACAATATATATCCACTGTCCAATCTGTTACAGAATAATGAGGACACTTTAGAATGAATCAGAAGAAGGTACCTTTAGTACGTTATAATGGCTTATACATCTAAACTGCAGAGCACTTGTTTTTATTGCATATTTTTTACGACATACAGTGATGAATGCTGCATTCATGCAGTGCTGAACGCTCGTACACTGATGAATGATGCATTCAGAAATGAAGAAGGATTGTTTATATGAACACATTGACAGCAATGTCCTGTCATTCTGTGAATTACATCCCTAAGCTACATCACTGATAAATGCTTGTTAAATCTGTCTCGACCTTCAGTACATTAAACTTTTGTGCTCCAGAGCATGACATACGTGATTGACAATTCAATTCTCTACACTCTGCAAAGTTCTGCTTTAAAATGTATGTCAAAATAATACTCATTTCATCATTTCTTACGTCAGAGACCTCATTTAAACACTGTTTCTAATAGTACCCTGCATGTTTATCTCCTAAGGTCCGCTATTGTTATAGTAAAGAATTCCTGTAGAAATACATATGTTACAAGTTCAGTGGCACGTAATTACGTATTATAATACATACTCAATAGTCCCTCATTGTACTTTCGTGGGTTATAGCAGGGATAATAACTCGGTATATCCTCAGTATATTTCTGGGTCATTAGATCACTTTATTCCTTGCACTAAATCATGATCTGTATTTGGGAAGTTTATCAAATGAATGGAGTTCCTAAATCATCAAGGTTATAATTTTTTGGATTTTTTCCGGGGGGGGGGGGGGGGGGGGGTGTATTACATGTAAAGGTATTTCTACCCTGAGTGCTAAGAATTGTATCTTTTTGATTTAAATTTGACACTTTACAAGCATATATATGTATACAGTGAATTTTTGTCAAGTAATTTATCAAAAATATTTGTACTTATAGTGAAGTTGTTGATTTGTTTATAAGTGTTATGGTTGTGTAAGACAATTGTTTTAAGATTTAGATAAATGTGTGTCTGTGGTGCATGAGGCTACATAAGGCTTGATTAAAACATATCTCAATCCCATGAAAGGAATACTATTTTGGAAGGCACCTTGTACACCAAATAAATTTGTTATTTCTATTTTTTTTATTTTTTTTTGTACATTGATATATTGTGTTTGCCTCCAAAACCTCCACCTGATACAGAGTTTATAAGTGTCCTACCAGTACTACTGGAGGGATGTAGAGTTAGTGTCCTACCAGTACTACTGGAGGGGTGTAGCGTTAGTGTCCTACCAGTACTACTGGAGGGGTGTAGAGTTAGTGTCCTACCGGTACTACTGAAGGGGTGTAGAGTAAGTGTCCTTCCAGTACTACTGTAGGGGTGTAGAGTTAGTGTCCTTCCAGTACTACTGTAGGGGTCTAGAGGGTAGTGTCCTACCAGTACTACTGGAGGGGTGTGGAGTTAGTGTCCTACCAGTACTACTGGAGGTGTGTAGAGTTAGTGTCCTACCGGTACTACCGAAGGGGTCTAGAGTTAGTGTCCTACCGGTACTACTGAAGGGGTCTTGAGGTTAGTGTCATACCAGTACTACTGGAGGGGGGTAGAGTTAGTGTCCTACCAGTACTACTGGATGAGTGTAGAGTTAGTGTCCTTCCAGTACTACTGTAAGGGTCTAGAGTTAATGTCCTACCAGTACTACTGGAGCGGTCTAGAGTTAGTGTCCTACCAGTACTACTGGATGGGTGTAGAGTAAGTGTCCTTCCAGTACTGCTGTAGGGGTGTAGAGTTAGTGTCCTGCCAGTACTACTGTAGGGGTCTAGAGGTAATGTCCTACCAGTACTACTGTAGGGGTCTAGAGGTAGTGGCCTTCCAGTACTACTGTAGGGGTCTAGAGGGTAGTGTCCTACCAGTACTACTGGAGGGGTGTGGAGTTAGTGTCCTACCAGTACTACTGAAGGGGTGTAGAGTTAGTGCCCTACCGGTACTACTGAAGGGGTGTAGAGTTAGTGTCCTACCAGTACTGCTGGAGGGGTGTAGAGTTAGTGTCCTACCAGGACTACTGGAGGGGTTTCAAGTTAGTGTCCTACCAGTACTACTGGAGGTGTGTAGAGTTAGTGTCCTACCGGTACTACCGAAGGGGTCTAGAGTTAGTGTCCTACCGGTACTACTGAAGGGGTCTTGAGGTTAGTGTCATACCAGTACTACTGGAGGGGTGTAGAGTTAGTGTCCTACCAGTACTACTGAAGGGGTGTAGAGTTAGTGTCCTACCGGTACTACTGAAGGGGTGTAGAGTTAGTGTCCTTCCAGTACTACTGTAGGGGTCTAGAGATAATGTCCTACCAGTACTACTGGAGGGGTCTAGAGTTAGTGTCCTCACAGTACTACTGGAGGGGTCTAGAGTTAGTGTCCTCCCAGTACTACTGGATGGGTCTAGAGTTAGTGTCCTTCCAGTACTACTGTAGGGGTCTAGAGGTTAGTGTCCTACCAGGACTACTGGAGGGGTTTCAAGTTAGTGTCCTACCAGTACTACTGGAGGGGTCTAGAGTTAGTGTCCTACCAGTACTACTGGAGGGGTGTAGAGTTAGTGTCCTACCGGTACTACTGAAGGGGTCTTGAGGTTAGTGTCATACCAGTACTACTGGAGGGGTGTAGAGTTAGTGTCCTACCAGTACTACTGGATGGGTCTAGAGTTAGTGCCTACCAGTACTACTGGAGGGGTGTAGAGTTAGTGTCCTACCAGTACTACTGGAGGGGTGTAGAGTTAGTGTCCTACCAGTACTACTGGAGGGGTGCAGAAGTTAGTGTTAAGGTTAAAGGAATAAAAAAAAAAATGTCTGAAAAATAATATTCTGTTAAGTTAAGACAATTTTTGAGAGCATTTTTAAAACTGCTAACAAAAGAACTGAAGAAGTTTGAGATTTTTCTGATGGTGCCTGTGTATTTCCAGCTTTATATGAAGGTAAACCGGTCGTCGTTCAGAGATATATCTTTTTCCTACAGTCCCGAGCGAACGACTCCGAATACACCCGTAAGTCAGCGTAGATATGGTTTTCGTCAAGACCAGCTGTGTAAAACAGGATATCGCTTCATAGAACATGGAAAACAGATCTTGTTACATGTTTATTATAGAGAATTAACACACAGTTACTGTATTGTACGATTAACCATTACACTGTGTATTGTGTACATTGTATATTAACCCCCTGTATTTATTTATACACAAACAGTTAGGGCTGTTTACTTTTGTTGACGCTATGGGAGATGTAGATATCAGAGAATCGTTTTGTGTTTTTTTTTACACCATGTTTAATATACCACTTGGCTTATTTAGTTCTCTCCCACCTGGTGATATCACTTTGTCATGTAGATAGTGATTGTTTTGGAGGTAAATTTTATTTTGACATGTTTAAGATTCTGTGTATCATTTGAAAATGTTATACCTTACTATATATAGCTCGATCAACTTGGTAAAATGGTAATAATATGAATGAAAAAAAAAGAAGTAAATCAACATTTGTTCAGTGTTAGTATATATATTATAAATCTGACTGAAAGTTTATGTAACTCGTTCACCCCTGAAGTTTCGTAATGAACTTTTTCAACCTTTTTATTCGAGGTAAAATACGTCTGCAGGGGTGAACTAGTTAAAGAACAATTTAGTTGACATATACAACCACTAAGTCCTTCCCCCAGCCAACATTAGTGAGGCTTTCTCTGGAGCAGCCTATTTTACCTTGTCAATGACTGTGTATGTATTAAATAAGGAAGAATACTCTAGTTTGTTTTGTGCCTCATGAGTAGATCTTTGCAGATTTTTCTGCATGTGGGAAAATGGTAACAGAGTCTGGGAAATACTCCTGACAAAATGATCCAGAGAAGTTTTTAATCAATATTATATACAAATCATAGCAGACCTGTTATTAGTTTGTGTACCTGCCTTCACTGGACTGTACTGTATATATTCAGTGGCAGTCATATATCCAGTATGTACGGTGGAACCTTGTTAATCTACAAGTCATGCTTTTTAGACATTTCAACTCCAGAATTGTTGATTTTAAGTGATAATGACAGGTCCTTCATTGTGATATATTATTTTTTTTCCTTTCTGAAGCATAAAGTTTTCAAACTAACAAAATTCCACTGTTTAGTGTTTATATACTGTCAAGCCTTGTAAATCCAGTTGATTTATACTATCCAGCCTCCACTTAATTATAATCCAGTTGTCCCACTGTCCAGCCATCACAAATCCAGTTGTCCCAATGTCTAGTCATCACTAATCCAGTTGCCCCTCTATCCACCCACCAGTAATCCAGTTGTCCCACTGTCCAGCCATCACGAATCCAGTTGTCCCAATGTCCAGCCATCACTAATCCAGTTGCCCCTCTATCCACCCACCACTAATCAAGTTGTCCCACTATCTAGCCGCCACTAATCCAGTTGTCATACTGTCCAGCCACCACTAATCCAGTTGTCACCACTATCCAGCCACCACTTATCCAGTTGTCCCACTATCCAGTCACCACTAATCCAGTTGTCCCACTATCCTGTCACCACTTATCCAGTTGTATCACTATCCAGCCACCACTAATCCAGTTGTCCATCTATCCAGCCGCCACTAATCCAGTTGTCTCACTGTCCAGTTACCATAATTATACCACTTAACCCCCACCTTTAATCAACATCAGTTTTCCCCTCTATCCAGTTATGCCACAATTAATACAATTTTCCCACTCAACATCCAGCACTTTAAATATTGTTGTGTCATTTTCCAACCAGCACTTATCAAGTTGTTCCAATATCAAGTTCACTAATCCACCAAGTCTGCTATATTGAATCACAAATAAGCCCATGTTTGTTGCGGAGGTGTCTGAATTAACAAGGCTTCATTGTTTATATACTTGTATATTATAATTATTTAAATTAGAATGAATTTACATACAGATAATTGTATGAGGTTGCTTGAAGGGGAAATAACTCTATTATGTATGTAATGACGGCAGTAATTATCACTCGATGCCTTGACAGAGAATGCATGTAAGTGTATGTATCAGTATGCAAGTTGTACGTCAACGAAGGAAAGTCTTGTGTCTTGTGCATGGCAGAGCTACACAGTGTAAACAGATTCCTACTCTATCTATAGCTTATATATCGGCTACTATATATCTACAAATTGTCAATTTTCTTAAGAGAAAAAAATTAAAATAATTTCTATTTTAAAATGTGTGCAGCATGCATTTCAAAATAAAATCGGAAGCATTGCTTGCACAGAATTTGAAGATTTTTTTTTTAATTGCTCTTTCTAATAAAAAAGTTATTTAAAGAAAAGATAAAAACTGCCTTTTGTTTTCTCAGAGACAAAAGCAAGATATTGAATGTGATCTTTTGGAGATTAGGCTCTCTATAAAAAAAAAATCTATGTCAAGAAATTAACTGTACTTTAAATATTATCAATGATCATTGCAAAATCTGGCTATCAATAAGTATGACCTTATCAGGGTAGGAGGTAAAATTGTGGAATTTTTTTATTTTTTTTTAAACATTCACGTTAATATAAAATATATTACCAGTAACTATATTTTTCATGAGAAATCTAAAAAGCATCAACATATATTGGACATGGATAATTGTCCTAGAAAATATTTCAAATAATATTATTGAGGATGGTTCAATTATTTTCCTAAATTATCAAAAGATAATATTGTTTTGATCTGCCAGTCACTGACACCGATTTTCTTTGATGTATTGACAGGCATCTCCCCCCGGCCAGCCCCCATCCCCACCCCGCGAGTACGAGTCACTGGTGGAGGCCAAGCGCGAACTACATTATGCTGACCTTGACATCGCTAGTCGTCCGCCCGGTGTCCCGGCTCCGAGGCTCAGCAAACATGTACCAACTGAATATGCTACTGTCAAATTTGTCTAGCTTTGGGGAAACTGTTTAGAAAGAAAGTAGTTGTGAGAGTCTGTAGAATGTTATGTATGACAGCGTGTAAGTTGAAGGATTCTAGCATGCGAGTAGGTGTAAGTACTGTCAAAGATACAGTTGTAAGTGCAACTTTCATTTTTACATTTTTTTCCAATTGTAGATAATAAGTTTTAATGTTTTGCATGATTGTTGTATAATGTGACATTTTGTGTGTGCAATATTTCTTTGCCTCTTTATGTAATAACTACAGTTATCTTTTGCTTAATTGAACGAAAATATACATTTTGAGCTCCCAAATTGAATCACCAATCCTCACATCAGTAGCCTAGTAGTTCTGCATATAAATTGCTGCAGTCAAAAACTAAATTTTTGTTACAATGCTGATGTGGGGACCAATCAAAAATATCGTTACATTGCTGATATGGGGACCAATGGAAACTGTTGAAACATTGCTGATTTTGGGACCAATGAAAACTGTTGTTACATCGCTGATGTTGGGACCAATGAAACTGTTGTTACATCGCTGATGTTGGGACCAATGAGAAATACTGTTACATTTGTGATCTATAGAATGTGTGGAATAGTGGAGGTATAGTGATTGCTCCTCAAATTGTTGACGATTTTCAGATCTGGTAAAAGTGTACAGTTGACATTGTATTCCTCAATCAACCTGAATCACCTTGTGAACATGACCACCAATCCTAAGTGGAGTGGTATCAGTAATATAATTATAAGTTAAATGATAAATTTTCTGATGTTTCTATGACAACGACTAACAAATCCCTTTCAGAGGAAGTGTTTCTCTCTGTACCGATTTACAATCAAATGGTTAGTGTTGGATAACAAATGTGTTCACTTTATCACTGAAGTTAATGATCTTTTGTTAACACAAAATTTGAGCATTAAACATTTTTTAACCATTGATACAAAACTATCTAGAACAGGCTTCAAAGGAATAATCATAAATACACATTGTTTAATGTACAAAAAATGTGTTTGTAGTTATGATTTTAGTTCATGTATGCAATTGTTTCTTCATTCTGTATCCTTGATGGTTAAGATAATGAGGTTATTTTGAAAATCTCAAAACTGATTTGTAAAATGTAAAATTTAATGATAGCTAGACAGGTGGCTGTTTTGTATTGTAAAACAGTACATATATTATTGTGTAGGAAGGCTTGCATTTATGACATTCGGATAATCTTCATTATTTTTGTACATAGGAATATTTATGTAAATCTGTGCTATTACATAATTTATGTCTGTATGTTAAGTGGACATGTATCAGAAACATTGTGTTAGTATGCTCACTGGCCAGTGTACTGATTTGTTTGTTAGATGTATGGTATGTATTTATAATTACTTGTTTTTGTCCAGCTTATTTGACATAAATCTGTGTTGAGGTTTAACAGTGTTATACTGTAGAAGTCACAAGCCTAAATAGGATACCTACACTAAGGAGTATTAACCTCAGTACAACACTGCACTAAACTGCGCTAACCACAATGATACAAAGCACTACGCACTAAAGATTATAAACTTCAATATGATACATACATGGCACTTGTACACATGAACTTCACTATGGTGTAAAATGTTACTGGATTGGTTTTGTTAGACTTGTGTATTAATTGATTGGTGCCGGTAGGGCCTTGTTTGACATGGTTTTGTTAGACTTGTATGTTAATTGAATGGTGCAGGTAGAGCCTTGTTTGACATCGTATTGTGGTGCAGGTCAAGTCTTGTATTTGCCCTATTCTTGTAAGATTTCAAAAATCAAGCCTTGAAAATGTTAATTTTAAATTGACAAATATCACTCAAAGTGTACAAGTTGTTGGAATCCATTATATGGTGCTGTTAGATGTCTTCCATCAAGCTTTGTGATTGACCTTTATGACCTAGTTATTTGACCTTGAAGGTCTAGAAATA
The DNA here is from genome assembly GCF_002113885.1 of Mizuhopecten yessoensis. Taxonomy (NCBI): domain Eukaryota; kingdom Metazoa; phylum Mollusca; class Bivalvia; order Pectinida; family Pectinidae; genus Mizuhopecten; species Mizuhopecten yessoensis. Next base: position 122,825 of record NW_018408040.1, read on the forward strand.
GTCTCAGTGACCTAAAAAGTGCCATATTACTGAGTGTCTGTATACCCAATACAGCGCTAAGTAGAATAGATACAAGTAGGACTAGCAACAGATTTGTGGACAATTTAATTGTTCTGGTGTTTTATTGCAAGATTGTAAATTAGATGTTGTATAAGAAGTATATATTTTCGGTGATTACTTACCTGCAAATGTAGGAAGGTCTATGGTAAATTAAAGTCTGGAATCTGTATCTTATTGTCATAGATTAGAAAGATACTTACAACATTTCCATTCAAATCCAAGATTTTATACGGGCACATTTTTGTAGGGATTTAGTTTCACCTAGTAACTATTGAGGATCCTGGTGGGGTGTCCTGCTAGGTGTCTTCGGCAGTATGTTTCAGTGAGGTAGCACTATAAAGTCGGCATCAGTTCCGCACTATCACAAGGAGACAAACACGAACATATCACAACCTCCCAAAACACACACGCATACACTACACGCATGCATCTTGCACACAGGGGAGGCCGTCCTTAAATGACCAAAGCTGTTAATAGGACGTTAAACAATACCAAACCTAGTACCAGCTGACTAACAAAAACTGTAACTACGCATCAGAAACAGGTTTTCAGACATGACTAGGGCTTTACTCGAAAACTTTCTGAAATAAAAACCATACCTTGATGAACTTTAATGAGAAATATTAAAGATGAAATAAACAAAATACAATCAACAAGAGTGTTCTGTGTTTAAAAACGGACAGGCATCCTTAAATCGACGGTATTGAGAAAATGTAGTTTGAAATTTAATTCCTTAAAATATGTGATCATTGAAAGATGCCTTGTAATGATATATAGATTTTTTAGAGAAAAACTTTGTTTATGGTCCTGCCACGTATATTTTATATTTTATATACATTATATATATAAACAAGCCTGTATTTTATATACATTACATATATAAACAAGCCCGTATTTTATATACATTATATCTATATAAACAAGCCTGTATTTTATATACATTATATATATAAACAAGCCTGTATTCTGTCTTCTTGCCAATACTATATCAACTAATTCATTTTTGAGACAAAGTTATCAATATTTGTAATAAAAAGTATGTATTCAAGAAAGGAATCTCTGAAGGTATGAAAGTGTGGTGTTTATCTAGGTCTGGTGACATTGTTAAATTAAAGGTTTGATAGGGTGGTATTATAAAGGTTTCGTGACATTGTTAATTGAAGGTATGATAGGGTTGTATTATCTAGGTCTGGTGACATTGTTAATTGAAGGTATGATAGGGTGGTATTATCTAGGTCTCGTGACATTGTTAATTGAAGGTATGATAGTGTGGTATTATCTAGGTCTGGTGACATTGTTAATTGAAGGTATGATAGTGTGGTATTTATCTAGGTCTGGTGACATTGTTAATTGAAGGTATGATAGCGTGGTATTATCTAGGTCCGGAGACATTGTTAATTGAAGGTATGAGAACGTGGTACTATCTAGGTCTGGTGACATTGTTAATTAAAGGTATGATAGGGTGGTATTATCTAGGTCTGGTGACATTGTTACTTGAAGATATGATAGCGTGGTATTATCTAGGTCTGGTGACATTGTTAATTGAATGTAAAGTTACTTTATACAGAACCCTATATAACGTATAAGTTAAGTATTCAACATTATGGACTTTTCTCCCGAGAGTCTAGGGGCCACGCCTAGTGGTTAGCGCTTCTGACAATCTGCGATCACTAGACCTCCACCACTGGGTCACAGGTTCGAGGCCTATATGAGGTTGTCACCAGGTACTTGTGACAGCAAAACGGTCTCTCTCTCTCCACCAAATCCTGGCTCATCCTTAAATGACATAGCTTGTAATAGGATGTAAAACACAAACAAACCAAAACGTTTAGTCTCAAAACCAAGTCGATCATTACTATAGACAACAAGCCTCCATTTGTAGGGCCATACGGTTTTATGTCTGTCACAAATATCCAAACCGATACATTTACAACGAGTGAGTGAAAGACTTAGACGTGAAGTTTTACTGAGACCGTTACGTTATAGAACCTAGGTACAATGATAAATACAAAGTGTGAAGTATGTTTGTCTAATATTTTTATACAGCTTTTATATTTGTTATATATATATAGATTGGACTTGTTACAATTTTCATGTTATTATTTTATCGGTGTATGAATTTGTTAAAACAGGTGTGCCTAATCACTATGTAAATGATAGAATGAGTAGTGGTTTACGTTTTTCTGCTCATGTTATTAACTCATTCACCCTTGAAGACACATTTGAACTCTTCCAATTCAAAGGTTGGAATAGTTCATTATTAAATTTCATGGGTGGATATTAAGATGTTGTTCACTAACTTTGTTACACCTTAATTTTTATCTGATGCTGATTTTTTAACCATACAATGTATGTATACAAGTCTAGTTAACTTTCTCTATCCACCTGGGATGTATTTATCCGTACTTAAAGAGAACAATTAAGTTAAATATATTTGATATAAAGGTAACATTTTTACAGACTATAATTATAAGTCTACTGTACTGATACACCTAATGTATTTTTGTTCATTTAAACATCAGGAATCAATTAACATTTTTACACCCTTTTTCATCATTCAGGTATGTTATCATTGCAATTTGTTCATGTTTTATACTACCACGTTAATGTTCGTGTACCATAAACATAGCTATTTATAGACATACACCTAATTCGGAATGGTATCGAGCAAGTGATATTCTCATGCATATTTATATGATATCCTTTCTAAACAGTTAACAGGTCATTCTATATCATCTGAATTTAAATTAGTATTTAGAATTGAAGAGAGTAACTATGATTTAATATTAATTACACTACATGTACACAGAAAATTAAGGTTGAGATATTTATCAAATCAGAATAGCCCAGAGTTACGATCATCAGAGAATATATATTGAGAATGAGGATGAAATATATGGTGTACTGCATGTATTCAGTCAGGAAAAAGTAAATTAAACAAAAGAACATGTTATATATTAAATTGTGTTTTGATAATACAGCTGTATAACTAATCACTGATAGTACATATTTTGTCTTGAGTTTCACTATGGCTGTTGATCTATGTAGTATTACATTGACACATCCTAATTGTCTCCAGTAAGTTACCACAGACCACAGTTTACTACACATGTACTCATTATACGTATCAAGGGTGGGGGGTGGGGGTTTAGTGGAATAGAACAAATATCAATGTATAGAGCTAAGCTAGATACATAGAGTGGAGAACTGGTGCTTTAAGTGTGCTGTGATGGCCAGATTTATCTTTTACAACATTGAAGACACATTTGTAAGAATTGAAATGTTGAAGGGGGGATCAAATAGAAAGTAGTGAAATGTCTTTTCGGAGTTTTTGGAAATTTTGGTTGAAATGTAGATTTTTGAGTTGTTAGGTGTTTGACACAGTTTAGCTACACATGGTATCTAGTGTTGTGTTAAGTATATTCCCACACAAGGAAACTATCAGGTCTGGTGTATTAAGTCACTCACCCCTACATATCTAAACTGGATTTGCCCAGTCATTGATTTGGTAAGGTTCAATTGTGACCTTAGGGGTGAATGAGTTAACAGATTTTAAAAATTGGTCTTGAATTTCAAAATCTGCAAATGTCACCCTTATTTTTTCTTAAATGATAAAAATGTAAAATATTTAATACTGAAATGGATTGATCAAGAAATCTTATTATAAGCAGAATCAGGACAAGTACTTTATTAATTTTGGATAATTATGGTACTTTGCTTAAATTTATTATGTAATGCTGTGGATTTGCAAGATCTGATTGGCCAAAAATAGGGACTAAAATGAAGTATTATATTCCTTTGATTGTCAGTGTATTTATGTACCTACACGTACAGTAACAGTTGTGTTCGGCTGTGATAGAGGTGAATACACTAGAATGTTAACCTGTATAAGGAACCACCCTTTTTTTGAGTAAAACAGAACCTGTCTTTAGTGACCCACCCCTCTTTCAGAGAGCGAGGACCTGTCTTTAGTGACCCACCCCTCTTTGAGTAAACCAGAACCTGTGTTTATCTATCAACCCCTCTTTGGTTAAATCAGAAGTTGACATGAAAACACTGCCGTTATTATCTTCTGTAGAATCTGCACCCCACCTGTCAGAACTGTTGAACCAGTTTCAAACCATTCCTTCTGCCATTTCACTAGATCGGTCAATGTATACACCACCTCAACAGAACTGTTAAAGTCTTTTGTCCCGGGGCCGGTGGTCCCTTGTCACAGGTTTCATTTCCATCATTCCCTAGTCCTGGGTGTGCGAGACAGAATCAGAATATATTTCAAGTATGCTATAGGAATTGACGTTAATATTACAGGGATACAAGATCTCATAACCAGTCAGCCTTGTAATAAAGGAGATGCAATAAACTCTTTTATAAAAAAACACAAATGTGGCTTGATTGTGTTATTTACAGAAATGTGTGAATTTCTCCAAATAAAGTTGTTTCTGTATCATATATCCATATGTATGCCTAACATCTTGATAATTCCCTCGGACAGACATGGCATTTCTTCAGGAGTAAATAGAATATACTTAATTTACAAATAAAAATCCTAGTTGTAAGAAGCAGATTAGAAAAGTACCATATGTATATGGAAAAAATGTTTACAGTTGATAAAGATTTTTAGGTCACCTGAGCTTTAGCTCAAGTGACCTATTGCTATCCGTTTTCATCCGTCGTCGTCCGTTAACATTTTACATTTCAAACTTAAAGTCAAGTTCTGCTGGGCCGATTGAACTGAAAGTTGGTAGGAATGATCAGCTCATGNTGACAAGTGCTCTGAAGTATAAGATCCTGTGACAGATCACAATGACAAGTGCTCTGAAGTATAAGATCCTGTGACAGATAACAATGACAAGTGCTCTGAAGTATAAGATCCTGTGACAGATCACAATGACAAGTGCTCTGAAGTATAAGATCCTGTGACAGATCACATTGACAAAGGAACTCTCCTGTTTGTGCCTAAGTTCGAGGACAATGACCATTAAGTTCGAGGACAATGACCATTAAGTTCGAGGACAATGACCATTAACTAACCTGACTTATCATGACTGTTGTTTGAACTGTGACATCTGACAGCATGTGGAACATCAGCTACATAATTCCAGGTAATACACTCGTTCAATCTCAGATGTCAGATGAACACAAACTTTTTATATTGCCTATGTATCTTCCCAGCCCTGATATCAGGTCAAAGGTCAAATACTCAAGAATTTGATACTGATATCAAACATGTGAAAACAGTTCAAGGGAGATAACCACTATTTACAATCTGCTAAGGCGACACATATCATTATTTGAAAAGTAACTATCGGGTAGTTCGGGAAAATTTCCTATCAAACTGAGTATTCACCTCTGAATAAGGGAAAGTGGAATGAAAGGTGGGCGTCTGACACTTTCAGAAAGATAGAACAAGGGAAATAACCTCTGGAAATAACGGGTAAAACTGCATCACAGGTCTTGCATATGATGGTGCATCCCAAGACCATGACAAAATTATTGATAAACATGTTTCCAGTGGCAATTTGTGAAAACCTACACTTATAAAGTAGTGAGATTGATGGACACATGATTACTCTTTAGTTGGCCTAGAGAAGGTGTTGCAAATATGTATAAATTTTGATTAAGATATGGTTCTCACGTCTTGTAACGATGTTTAATTGTTTTCTTTACAGAAACATGGACATGACAACAACGCCTTGGACGAACCACGTGAGGAGAGAAGGAAGCGCCGTGAGCACCGTGATCGACACGAAAACGACAATGGACGGGGCTACTCCAACAAGGCCATGTACGATAACAGCGACGATGATCGGGACGGTGATATCAGGGGGTCACTGGATGGAGGAGGACACCCGGTCGGGATCGGGTCGGCTGTGTAACAGCATGTGGATTATTTCAGCAAATATTTACTCAGCTGTGTGTAGGCACAGGCAATTCTGGACAATGTTGATTGATAAAACATAATTATGCAGTCAATTTTTAGGGTAAGATTGATATCATACGTCAGAATAGGTGGTGTTCAGTGACAATACTGACTCAGAAACACCATTAACTTGGGTTTGTCAATGTTATGAACGCTGTATGTTAAATGTGAATATTTCATGTGTAAAAACATCTTTAGGCAATGTTACACTATCTGTATGGAGGACAAGATCAATAACGACGATTGTGACAAGATTAAGGTTTAACATTAGACAAGGTTATCGTTGATTAACAGCTGTTTATAGGATCACTGTAAAGAAGATGGAAGGAAAAGAGAATGGACTGTCAGATTCACTGGGACAGAAAAACAAGAACAGAGGGACAAAAAAGGCAGACAACATATGCAGGCTAAACACCTGATCTACCGCCAGTTACCTCCCTTGGAAGATATTTTGAAAGAGAATGATATCAGCTGGCAACAATTAGAATGTTCAGTTTGTCAAACCATGACGATTAATAAAATAATTACTTAAGGAAAGTTTAGTGCAAATATATGATAGCAGGAATTGTTTTTATACTGTAATATTTGGACAATGAAAATGTAGTGACCATACTACACAAGTGTTGAGTATAGAGCAAGTTAAACCTGGTGGAGAGATGATATAAAGTTACCTTATCATAGCAAGTATACAGATAGAGCAAGTTAAACCTGGTGGAGAGACGATATAAATTTACCTTATTATAGCAAGTATACAGATAGCGCAAGTTAAACCTGGTGGAGAGACGATATAAAGTTACCTTATCATAGCAAGTATACAGATAGAGCAAGTTAAACCTGGGGGAGAGACGACATAAATTTACCTTACTTTAGCAAGTATACAGATAGCGCAAGTTAAACCTGGTGGAGAAATGATATAAATTTACCTTACTTTAGCAAGTATACAGATAGCGCAAGTTAAACCTGGTGTAGAGACGATATAAAGTTACCTTATCATAGCAAGTATACAGATAGCGCAAGTTAAACCTGGTGGAGAGACGACATAAATTTACCTTACTTTAGCAAGTATACAGATAGCGCAAGTTAAACCTGGGGGAGAAATGATATAAATTTACCTTACTTTAGCAAGTATACAGATAGAGCAAGTTAAACGTGGGGGAGAAATGATATAAATTTACCTTACCATAGCAAGTATACAGATAGTGCAAGTTAAACCTGGGGGAGAAATGATATAAATTTACCTTACCATAGCAAGTATACAGATAGAGCAAGTTAAACCTGGTGGAGAAATGATATAAATTTACCTTACTTTAGCAAGTATACAGATAGCGCAAGTTAAACCTGGTGGAGAGACGATATAAATTTACATTATTATAGCAAGTATACAGATAGAGCAAGTTAAACCTGGGGGAGAAATGATATAAATTTACCTTACTTTAGCAATTATACAGATACAGACCCGGGACACGCATGATATATATATAAATATATACATATTTCAGTTTGTGAACATATATAGTTAGTGTGGGAAGTGGATTTTTTTAGAAGAATAAAAATATATTTAATAAATAATTATTAACTTGTATATTATCTCATACCCAAGTAGTTGCTTTTTCGAATCTAATTGCTATTTTTCATTTCTTCTTGTTCTGAACTGTTTTAGGGTTCTCCAATCTAAATTTAAAGATACATGTACTGTATTAAACATTGAAATATGCTTAAATAGTATTTGTATTTCAGTTCTTCTTTTTGGGTAGGGATAAGGGACAGAGAGTTACAGGCCTATACATTTTTATAAAAAAAGTAATTAATATGAGTTTATTAATCCGCTGATTAAAGATTTTGAAAAATGAGAATGTTAGGGACAATTCTCTTGTTTTGTTGAGTCAAAAGTTATATTAAAATGTTCACTGATTTTTATCACTATACCTTGATGCTACAAAACAAATCACACATTTTGTGTTGGCCTGCTGTTTTAATCTTTTTTATACAATTTATCACCAAAACCAATTGAATAGAAGGTCCTTTTATATCTAAAAGTACTTTGTTGTGTAATTGTAGTTTTGTTAACTTTTACAGTTGATTAAATGGGATATGATTCCAATGTTTGTAAATGTTATCCCTAATTGATGTTGATTAAATGTATTTTGGTGTTTATTTGTATGACATTGTTGCATGTATCATTGAATCAAATAAGTAGTTCAACACAACATTCCAATGTGTTTGTATTTTAGATTAAAATGAAATGATATTTTTAATGTTGATTTTAAATTGAAGCTGTATATATGATTTGTGAAATTTTAGTTATAATTTCTATGTATACACCTTTACCTATGGCAGACAAAAGCATATAGATCATATGTTAATACATGTATATATGTACAGATACATAGCAGGGGTCTAGAAAGTCATGTCATAGAACTTTTTTTTCAAGTCTGAACAATTTATTTTAATGAAATTTCAAGTTATTTCGAGTTATTGTTGATAGCTCTTTGTTTTCTGTTCTGGTTTGGTATTGCCCATGTTGTAAGATCAAAATGTTGAAATTATCAAGGAATTATTGTATGTTTAAGTTGATTTGAGATAGTCACAAAAAAAAATTCTTGTAAAGGAGAAAGTTATGAAAAATTTATTGATCAAACCTGTCATTAATGTGTGAATCAGATTGTGTCAACTGAAGGTTGTGATAATAGATTAGCTATATATGACTATTCCATCTTTGCCTATTGCAGAGTTATCTTCTCTTGAGAGCAGGTATTGATTGTTACGTCATTTGTTTGTGAGAGGAATGTCATCTTTTTTTGAGAAAACAACGTAATTTTCGAACACAAACCAATGACGTGACAATCAATACCTGCTCTCAAGAGAAGATAACTCTGCAATACGCAAAGACGGAATAGCTTACTGAGGAAGGTCAAAGTGTTTTACAGGAAATCTTCACAGTTATTGATATAAGGCATTTATTTATAGATTTCATTCCAGGATAAAAGGAAAATCCAAAGATTTGCCTAAAACTATTGCAAAAGAGTCTGTTTAATGAAGAATTTTAAATGTTTTGATCTGTTACAGTGATGACCTGATCCTGTCCCCCCTGGTTACTGCCATTTTTAAAAGTCATAGTTATTATGGTGTAGCCTATTTGTTCAGTGATTCTGTTGAATTTTGATTTGTAATCTCAGCATATTATAAGTGCCATCAGTCATTATAGAAAACTGTACATAAAGTAGAGAAAAATCATCAATTTATTTACAAAATGATAACATGACAAAATTATATATAAAATATTATTGTAAATGTCTTGAGATAACTTAGTAGGTTTATATTTTCAGTGTTGCTAGGTAATATTAACAAAAATCTTATTTTACAAATCTAATTTCTTCTACATTTTTCTGATGCATTCTTCTTTGACTGTGTTTCATCTGTTCCATGTTTTTTTCAAATGAACTGAATATTTAACATTTAACTTCAAATTTCTCAATTACAAAAGTGCTGTTGAGTGATGATTTGTTCTGTTTTGGGGAAAGTAACTCGTGACAGTGTGGATGTTTTCATGTCCAAGGAGATTCCAAAATGATATTTTTTCATATCTTCAGGAAAACATACAGGTTTAGTTATCAACCTTCAGAACAATTAATGAGAAATTTACATTGATGACTAACCCTGCAAGTCGTGTGGAAAATCCGGATCTGACCTCCTCTGTATCGAGGTTTAAACATTCCTTAATTCTTTTCTACCTCCTTGTGTTGAAGATTTCCCTGAATTAATTAAGAGGTTGTGATAAGGTGAATCCTTGGTCAGATAAATAATGAATATGCAAATAACATAGTTCAATGGTTCAAGTTGACTAATCATGTGTTATGTTGATAACTTCACATTATGAATTCAATAATCCGTCAATTTCCTGTGATTATCTTAACATTGTATTACTTCATATAATCACCATTATTTTTGTACGTAAATTTTTACAATTGCATTGCACATATCATTGATGTAGATGTATAAAGTGTACAGGTTGTATAGACGAGTGATTAAGACTAGATTTTATATAGTAATTACATGGTCAATTGGGTGATGTAAGAGAGGGATGTTTATATAGTGGAATATATGATAACGATATGTACACATGTGATCTGTGATTCAACAAGCTCCATTTTTTTCACAAATCTTCTTTAAAAATGTAAAGAAAAAAGACATTTTTATTGAAGATATACACAATCCTGTTCATTATCAATAAACATAGGAGCTTTTAGGTCAGGAAATGGAACATTTTTTATCAGGATTTTTTTGGGAACTGGTAAACATGTCCGGGATATGTGTTTTACAGATGTTATAACCTGAGATATCAATTAGATTATACAACAAAACTATGGTACATTAACCAATCTGTCTAGATTATTTCAAGAAAAACTTCCACTTATTTATCATTATTTTAGGCCTAAATTATAACTTTATTTACTATTGTAATATCTTTAAATGAGTGGAACATACTTCTAACTTTCTGCAGATACAAAATAATCATCAGAACACTCAGTATTTGTGAACGACAAAGTAGTCATTAGAAATATAGGAAATGAGTTATTGATAAAAATATTAGGGGGAATTCACTAAACAATATCTTTTGATCTGAATTACTCAATTTGACGACATATTGTATTTTTGGTTTTTGTTTTCAGTGTTAATCAGGTACATCTTTTTGTACTATTATTCAGACAAAATATATGTAACAATCAGAATTTAGAAGCTGTACAACATCTATTGTTCTTCCCATAATATCAACATGAGGGGTTATTTACATATTACTCAGAATTTATTTCAAATGAATGTAAGTCCTAAACATTTAACAAATAACATTGTAAAAAGGACAACAAGGACTTTAGAAATTACTATTATTATGCAGTTGAGAAGATTTCTTTGAGTCATTAGTTTGAGCAGTTACCTTGAGCATTTATATTAGGGGGAGGACAATATATGTGTGTGTAAGAGGTTGATTGTGTGTAAGGTGTGTGAAGAAGTCACGTTAGTGTGTGAATGTGATTAGGAGTGACAGTTGTGTACCATTGGCTGTTATGTACACTACAAATCACTATAAATCCATAATAAAACAAAACTTTTCTCTATATCGGGTGTTTCTTATCACTTTGAAAAAGGCCTTCGTGACTTATACATCGTGGCCGTGTTCGTGAAATCGTTACATGCTCACATTTTGTATCGCTTAAATCGTGCAATACGGTCAAACAGATTCATGTAAACATTGAAAAAATGTATTTGGCTTTAAGTTTCATTTTTCATATCATTTACAAAACTTTTTTTCCTTAATTTATCACCGGAACAAGAAATTGGCCTTGAGCATTGATTCTGGCCTTGAGCATGGATTCGAGTTTGAGCATGAATACGGACCCTTGCTCCAAAGCTGAGATAAAGCACATATTCGATATTTCGTATGTAGATGCTTAAAATAAAACATGGTGAATACTGACCAAGTTTCACCAACATGCAGTAATGTTTCATTATGATGTGAGGAAATCTTCGACCGATAAGAGCGCAGTATACTGCCAAGTGAGCTTATGCCATCGTCCGTCGTCCTTCCGGCTTAAATATTTTACTTTAAACAACTTCTTCTGAATAACCAAGAGGCCTAGGGTGATGATATTTGGCCAGAAGCAAACTGAAAGGAAGGGCTACAAAGTTTGTTCAAATAAATGACCTTCACCTATTTTCAAGGTCACATGGGTCAAATATGTTAAAAACTTTAAAAACCTTTAACCAAAAGGCATAGGGATATTTGGCCAGTAGCATGCTGGGATGAAGGGCTACCAAATTTGTTCAAATGAATGACCTTTACTCGTATTCAAGGTCACAGGCGTCAAACATGTTAAAATCTCTAAACAACTTCTCCTGAATAACCATGATGCCGAGAATGATGATATTAGGATCAAGGGCTATCAAGTCATTTGAATAACCTTGACACTTATGTAAAACCATCTATACTATTTGTATGACTAAATATATGACTTTAACAACGTCCGCAGTTTGTGTGACAATTTTAAACAGCCTTACGTTTTTGTGACACAATTTCCACAATGTACTAGACATCAACATTCCACACAATCTATACAAAGTGTTGGGTTGTAGACTCCTGTTATACGCTGTTCAACTTTCAGAATCTTACTGTCCCTATCCCTGGTGTATACTGACCACCACTACACCGCTGGTCATTGCCTTAGGCTACTGGTAGTGTAGGTCTACGTTGTAACAACAACAAGCCAACATGTCAGTCATGTAAACACCAGTTTCCATTGATGTAGAATTTTGATCTATCACATGACTGGCTAGTCAGTCTGTACATTATTTCCTCGCTATTTCGTAATGGCGGTGCAGCTTTTGTGCATCAATTTGCTCACGGTGACGGGTCAAACTCAGGAATCACGTACGGCGGATCTCATGTCTGGTACATGTCCCTTGATAAAAGAGTCTGTTTCCCATTTTGGATCTGAAATCCTTCACAAGGTTCATTCACAATAAACACTGACGACAGTGTGTAATATATGTACAAAAGTTTTTATTTCAATCAATCAAAAATATGAATAAAACGACATTGCTCGTCTGCAGGTGAAATTAACACATGACATCATTTCAAAATCATCAATCATATACTGACGATTACGCGATTGAAAAAATCTTTATGTTCTTCATGTTTTCCCAAGTTCCTCCAAAGCAGCTATGAGATGTTAACTCATTTTAACTACGAAACATGCAGCAACGCTCTGTTTACAAAATCATAACACAAAGACCTGGGTTTGGCGTAAATGGCTCACCCAAAAAACTGGGCCGCCGAATTTATTAAATTATTTGTTTTGTATTTCTTCTTTTGATTATTTTTTGAAATGATTTCTCTTTCCTAATTTTTGTTTTCTTTTGACTTTTATATTCGAAATGAATTACCTTTTTGTAAAGGTGCGGCCAATTAAAACCGCCATAAGGCATCACAAGCCAGACAAGCCAGTGATGACGCCGAAAATCTTTTGTCACATCGCAGCAGGCCCACGGCGTTTGTTCAACGTTGAAACAAAGTTGATATTTGGTCGTGACGTTGATATATTGAGCCTACGTCGATTCAGCGTAATTTTAACGTTGTATTGTCGTTGTAATATGACGTTGAAACAACGTTGATTTTGTTGATTTTGTCAATTTAATTGACATGGTTGAATGTCAACGTTGAATCAACGTCGATTTAAACAATACTTGCCTCGCGTGTCCTAAAATAATAAATGTTTCATAAGCAAATATTTTTCTATTATGAAAATAGTGAAGCATTGCAAAGTTTCATAATTGTTATAAAAAATGTCAAAATCCAGAACCTGTTAAACATGTTTGAAACAATATTTTATTATTACTATTGGATTGAAGAATTCTCTGTAAAAGTGGAATATATATGTGCCATAAAACAATAGAATACATTATAATAATTGATGTTTTTGTATAATAATATCTCAGTGTGTGCTTCGGTTTCATTGAAGCATCCACTCTCGCATGATACGAGAGCGCCCCCTAGCGGTCAGCAGTGAATATAATTTAACATAGTTAAGTTATTTTTGTATAATACGTAAACTTCTGCGTTTTTATTACTATTTGTTGTTTTTCTTCATATTCAAAATGAACACGCAAAAGAAAAGACGCAATATTTTAAACTACGACAAGAAATCACAGCATCAATTAAACATTATTTGTGTGTGACACTTCTATACATATTGTGATTATGTTTTGCACGCTCAACAATTTGATACATCACATTACAATTTTGAAAAAAACAACGTATTCTGAAGTTTATTACTATTCTTTTAAAGTATACGTTCAGTTGGTGTGTGAACACTTGGGTTCAAAACGATAAACCCGATATACCGCCAAACTCGTTATACCGCCAAAATCACTGAGGACAGAAGGTGGCGGTATAACGAGGTTTTGCTGTACACGTTTTACCTTACCCATAAACATTGTGGACCCTCCCCCATTCATTGCTGACCTTAAGCAGTATTCACACTGTTTACTATATATCATACCACACACTATTTTCCTATTTATTCGTCTGTAGTCAAGCGTAAGGATCCCATTCTCTTGCTTGTATTGTTACAAAGAAAATATAAACACAGAGGCATCTCGAATATGTGGTCTAAAGAACGACTGTATTGATAAAACGGAAATATGATTTTGTTCACAAATTTCAACGGAATTAAATTGTAAAAGATAAAAAGACATATTATGGTACAAAACGGTTCTGATCAATTAGTGTGAACACTGCTTCTGACTTAGCCTCTATGCGGAGTTCTATTGAAAGCAGAAAAGTGGGCAAAATACATAAACAAATAAGTGTAAAAGTAACCGATATCAACAGTTTGTAATATCTTTGTATATGAAAAAGAATTTCGTAAATATACCGCTTAAGATATGTTTTTTTTTCTTCTCGCGTTTATTTACCAGCATATAAATACTGATTAACCTGCACCCCGAGAACTGATGATACTAATGAGAATTATTTCGTTTTACTAAATCAAGCAATAAATCGAGGAAAAGTCAGAGTTCTTCAACTAAAACGACTAGTACTCAAACAATGAAACGACAAAATGAGGAAAAGCATTAACTCATTCACCCCTCAAGACACTATTCCAATTCAAAAGTCGGAATAGTTCATCATGTAATTTCAGGGTAAACGAGTTAAGTACTAAACATACCTGCATGGTTTCTTCATGCTGTAAGCTTAATGCATGCGTAAGCAACTAACGTAATAGCGAAAACAACAGAACTAACACCAGATCATTCTGGTACTCGAATAGTAGCTTGCCGGTCGCATTCAAAACTTTCAAAACAGCTACGTGTCTGTTTTTTTCACATAACTAAAAGCTTTTGAAACGTAATGTAGAACTTTCTTCAGGTAAATGCCAATGTCCACAATGTTAAAAATGTTGTTCCGAGATTGTAAGACGTGGATGTCAACGAATGGCATATAAGTTAGACTTGCGATGTCAAACTCACATTTTGACACGCTAACCGTTCCATAATGTATCACTGTCTCAAAAAAAAACACCATTCCCACGATCTAGTATTGATAAAAACCAACTTACCTGCCTTCTGGCTCCTATATCATATGGTGGTACATTCCTGCCATCGAGTAACCAACTTACGACTTAATGATGTCGAAATAATTTCTGAATCACGCAGAAATGTGCCATCATAGACATTTTGCTATTGATCGTGCCATGACTTTCGGCGGACGTTGAATCTTATGGCAAAATACGTTTATCTGATTTTACTTTAAATGTTTAACGCCGATTTGTAATATTTTTATCAGGGCACGATAACATGGCACTTCATTCCGTCAACTGTATGATACAATGGTCTTTCTATAAACCTAGGGATACATCATCGTATAAATGCATTTGAGTTTGAGGAGAGACGAGATAGGGATCCCAGTGTTTCAATGAGAACAAGCTTGAACACTTGTAATTATTGAATATTGCCTGGTCTGCTTATTGATTGAAAAGCAATCTTCAGGGACTGCAATATTTGGTAAGTAATATATCTATTATTGCGTGATATTAGCAAGCCGTATTATTTTTATCAAGGATAAAATAGTGAAAAGTATGTTACAAGGTAAAGTTATAACAACATCACAGGTAGACGTCATACCGGCCTAATTCTAAAATCTTAAATAGAATAATCTCCGATATCAGTAATACTTACCTCGTTTTCTGGGGTTGATATCAGCTATCACGAGTTCACCTCCTTTCTATCAATACTGCGGATGACGTGAAACATCACGAATTGACGTCCTCTCTACTTCATTGGTGTGATGCTAAGGCGAGTTGGCGTCATATTAGCATCATATACAATCTTATAAGCTAAGGAAGTAATTGATATTAGAATAACTTACCTTGTTTCGTACTTGTTAAAATTTCTGAAAATATTTCATGAGACTTCTATCTGTAAAGAATACTTAAAAATGATACTGGAGAATATCTATCTGTTTTGTGCTTGTGGAATAAAAAAAATATTAGTCATACTTACCTGTTTCTGTGGGACAATAGCAATCTCTTGTCTGTGGAACAATATAAATTTCTTGTTAGTCATACATACCTGTTTCTGTGTCTGTGGAACAATATAAATCTCTCGTCTGTGGATAAAAGAAATCTCTTGTCTGTGAAATAATAGAAATTTCTTCTCTGAAATAATATAAATATCTTGCCTGAAATAATATAAATATCTTGTTAGTCATACTTACTTGTTTCTGTGTCTGTGGAACAATAGAAATCTCTTGTCTGTGAAATAATAGAAATTTCTTGTTAGTCATACTTACCTGTTTCTGTGTCTGTGGAACAATAGAAATATCTCATTAGTCATACTTACCTGATTTAACTAACATACGTACCTGCGCCATATTCATACGTCCTTCCAATAAGGAGAGTCCAAAGCGACGGCAAAATTTGGGTTTGCAATGACTTTGAGTGTAGACTGTTAAATGTCACACTTTAATTCGCGCACGATTCGCGTTTGAACTGTTTCTCGCATTTTTTGCATTCGTAGAACATTTGGATGTTTGACATAAGTGTGAATAAGTGGATGATGTTCATGTTTATGTACTGTAAGAAGAGAAATGTAAGACTAGATGATAGAGAATTTGAAAGTTTTCAAGATACATTTTAATAAGAATGTCCAATACTTACCTGGGGTTGACTCCGAGGTTGTGATGTCTGAAAACCGAACAAAGAGTTACTTTGATACAATTTAGCAAATGATCAAACAAAAATTAACGAATTGACTTAGCAGGTATATCATCAACTTGTACATCCCAGTCTAAAAACCTGTATATATGGCAGCCCCTCATGTGGAAAAACTAAAAAATGTATTTATTTCCAAAACGGGTAAACCGAAAGCCATACTAATATAGTATAGATTAGCGTTATTATGATTTACAAGATATTACGACGCTTAAATATTATGTGTAGAAGAAGAATACAACCATACCGAACGGAGAGCAAATGAGGATGACCAAATCTTTGATTTCCATAACGGTGTTAGGGATACCGTAAAATGTAAACGTTATTCCTGACGTTCTCGGGTTGTCGGTCAGGTCAAACGAAACGCGGGTCTCTTCATTCCCGTCGTAATACAGGTGTTGAGCCTGGAGAAGAATACACATCTTCCTTACTTTCTGCCCATTTATTACATTTATAGCCTACTCATACCCATATTCACCCTCCCTGACTGTCTGCCCATTTATTACATTTATAGCCTACTCTCTCATTTATTCACCCTCCCTGACTGTCTGCCCATTTATTACATTTATAGCCTACTCTCTCATTTATTCACCCTCCCTGACTGTCTGCCCATTCATTACATTTATAGCCTACTCACACCCATATTAACCCTCCCTGACTATCTGCCCATTTATTACATTTAAAGCCTACTCACTCCCATATTCACTTCCCTGACTATCTGCCCATTTATTACATTTATAGCCTACTCACACCCATATTCACCCTCTCTGACTATCTGCCCATTTATTACATTTAAAGCCTACTCACTCCCATATTCACCTCCCTGACTGTATGCCTATTTATTACATTTTTATAATAATAATAATAAATAATCATATACAACATTTATATAGCGCCCTAAATTTGTAAAATTACTCTAAGGCGCTTTACAACATATGGATAATAGTAATGGTTTTAATTGTGAAAACAAACAACAAAGGCTTACAATCACTTTCATACATTTAACAAGCAATGTGCACATAAATGAACAAATAAAAGGGTGGTATTTACATTACGTCTTTGCAAAGATTCTAAAATGCAGACGTGAAGAGGTGAGTTTTTATGTCCCTCTTGAACTTGGCCAGGTTATTTGATTTCCTAATAGCAGATTGTAAGCTATTTCACAATGTAGCCGAAATCCTCCCAAAGCATCTGTTTCCGTTGGTCACAGTACGAGATTTTGGGACACACAACAAAGATTCTGACTCCGACCGTTCCTGTTGAACGTAAGAAACAAAACCAGACGTTCCTGAAGGATAAGCGTTATAATAAATTGACTTACCATTTCTATTGGTTGAGAAGTACCAGTAACAGTGTACATCAGAACAACGTCAGTAACATTCACCGCCGTGAATTCTACTCGACAAACTTGTGCAGAGGCAAAGTTCGTAAACACAATAGACATATTAAATTCCTGCTCTCCGTTCGTTGTCAGTGACATTGCCGGCTGTCCCGGGGTCTGCATGAGAACATCGGCGGGGTTAACACCTTTCAGGTCCGTAGAAATATTTAAATAGTTGCTGTAGGAGCTGTCCATTACAACCTTCTCACACACTGTCAAACAGAATAATGGACAGTAATCACGTCAGCGATCAACTAAAAGAAATGATGGTAATGTTTTATGTTATATTGGGTTAAAAATCAAATGTAAGCAGAATGCAACAAACAGTTTGCCGACGTATAGGATAAATCGGGGCAAGCAGCATGATGAAGTGTAAATCATTCTTGCAAATTGACCAATATGCAATTAAAGGATTTCCCCCAAATTTAAATGCATTGTTTAGGTACCCACATTTGGACTGATGAACATCATCAACTTAAATTCTGTTCTCACAAAGTGGTACAGACATGCGCTGTTACTGAACATTTGAGAAACAGATTCAGACGAAATATGTTAACGAGCTTTTGGATTCTATGTTGACCAAATATATGCAGTCTGTTCGTGGCAATCCGTTCATGAGACAGTTAAATGGCTTGTTTCGTAAACCATAGACTGAACAATTTGGTACTAGAGAGGATTGAGATTAGGAAAAAGACGTTTCTCAGAAAAAATACCCTTCAACAATTTGCTGATTTGCTGTTTAATATCAAAAGGTAAACATACCACGTGGACATAAGCTGCGTAACTTGTGTTACAATACATTGAGTAACGTTAGTCTAAGATATCTTGTTTTTAGGCTTTTAAACAAATGTACATGCTTCTAGTCATATAACTTTCAAGTATGGATGAACAAGCTAGATGTTCCTGTATTACAAATAAAGGCCATGCAATGTTTAACATAACACGATGGTCACACAGTTTTATCTAAAAGCATTGAATCATTGCTGTGCGTGCAAACCTAATTGTTATAACTTATTATATCTTATATATATTTGTATAATATCTTGAACTTTATAAAATTATGTAGCCTGATATGCAACCTACCAATTGGCCCATTTAATTGATGCCTATTTGATTGATGTCTATTAGATTGATGTTTTACTTCTTTCCTTGTATTTGTTTGCAATATTCACCGCAAACAATTCTTATATAAACCTCGGCAAACATATCTCAAACGATAGTGAGTATACGTGTTCTGTTTTAGTTACGGGCCGCAGAATGTACGTCTATGCGTGGTCATTTATCGTTGGTGTTTTAAGCCGTGTCAGTGTGGAGAACTGGAATAGGTGCTCAGCGTATCTTACGCGCCATACCTCTTTCTAATTTATTTCGTCTTTGCAACAGTCAATGTCATTCTAATTTATCCTCGAATCGAAGGCTTCCTCAAAAGAAATATAAGCTGAAATATATGTGGTCAAAGTACGTAGTACAGTAAAATGTGTACTCTGTTTTGACTGTTTTGTGTTTGGACTGGCTACCATTTTGAAAAGTTCAATTTTCCCCTGAGCTTTTGTGACGAAAACTAATCCGCTAGCGAGATTAAGCGTACCCCAGAGTTTGCGCAGAAAAATTACTCTCATCATTTTAACGAATACCGTAAATATATCGTTAAAGGCTTTAATGTCATCACGTTGCCTTTTCCTCATTGCAGCATCGATTGAGCCATTGTGACGTCACATCACGTGAAATGGGGTGTAAGATAGAACTTACCTACATCTCTTTCTTACCCTGGACAGCTCTATCTTACTAACACGGAAATGAGGGAAAATGTTCAAGTAGGTGATTCCTTTGTTTTCTTGTCATTATATGAAGCATACATTAATTTACTTAAGCATTATTTTATATGTTCCTATCCATAGAAACACAAACATACAAGTATTCCACGAGTAAAATATCACAGTTGTTGAACAAGTGGCAACTTTACATACGAAAAGTATTATTTTATATATATATTCATACCACTGAACCTGTCTACTTGTTGTAGATAAAATGTTTTGTATGCTCCGATGTTCTCAACGAAAACACGTAATTAAAACACAATTACTTACCTGGTGTGTAGCAAGCCATGACTGATATGTCCGTTATATATGCAGAGTTGTGATTAGTTTTAGGAGTGAGATTTATTCGAAGTGCCACACCACCGAAAATATAGCCAAAGTTCACGGTTCTTACTTCGGATGTTCCTCCTGTCAGGCCCAACACCTATACAAGGAACAATAACACAACAATGGCTGCCGATATTTTCATGTCAATATAAACAATTAGCTTTGCTGTATACCACAACACACAAGGTCAACACGTAGCAAGGAAAATTATGCATTAGACCACAAAACAAAATGACGTAACAAACCTCGACAGCACCCGTTATTTAGTTTAACAAGCAAAGTTTTCTAGACACAGAGTTTTCTAGACACAGAATTTTCTAGACTAGACACAGTTTTATAGACTAGACACAGTTTTATAGACTAGACACAGAGTTTTCTAGACTAAACACAAAGTTTTCTAGACACAGAGTTTTCTAGACACAGAGTTTTCTAACAAGAGTTTTCTAACAAGAGTTTTCTAGACACAGAGTTTTCTAGACACAAAGTTTTCTACACAGAGTTTTCTAGACACAGATATTTCTAGACACAGAGTTTTCTAGACACAGAGAGAGTTTTCTAGACACAGAGAGAGTTTTCTAGACAAAGAGTTTTCTAGACACAGAGTTTTCTAGACACAGAGAGAGTTTTCTAGACACAGAGAGAGTTTTCTAGACACAGAGTTTTCTAGACACAGAGTTTTCTATAGACACAGAGTTAGACACAGAGTTTTATATAGACACAGAGTTAGACACAGAGTTTTCTAGATACATAGTTTTCTAGACACAGAGTTTTCTATAGACACAGAGTAAGACACAGAGTTTTATATAGACACAGAGTTAGACACAGAGTTAGACACAGAGTTTTCTAGACACAGAGTTTTCTAGACACAGAGTTTTCTAGACACAGAGAGAGTTTTCTAGACACAGAGAGAGTTTTCTAGACAAAGAGTTTTCTAGACACAGAGTTTTCTATAGACACAGAGTTAGACACAGAGTTTTATATAGACACAGAGTTAGACACAGAGTTTTCTAGATACATAGTTTTCTAGACACAGAGTTTTCTATAGACACAGAGTAAGACACAGAGTTTTATATAGACACAGAGTTAGACACAGAGTTTTCTAGATACATAGTTTTCTAGACACAGAGTTTTCTATACACAGAAATTTCTAGACACAGAGTTTTCTAGACACAGAAATTTCTAGACACAGAGTTTTCTAGACACAGAGTTTTCTAGACAGGCACTGAGTTTTCTAAACTAGACACAGAGTTTTCTAGACACAGATATTTCTAGACACAGAGTTTTCTAGACACAGAGTTTTATATAGACACAGAGTTTTCTATAGACACAGAGTTAGACACAGAGTTTTCTATAGACACAGAGTTAGACACAGCGTTTTCTAGACTAGACACAGAGTTAGACACAGAGTTTTCTAGACACAGAGTTTTCTATAGACACAGAGTTAGACACAGAGTTTTCTAGACACAGAGTTTTCTATAGACACAGAGTTAGACACAGAGTTTTCTAGACACAGAGTTTTCTATAGACACAGAGTTAGACACAGAGTTTTCTAGACACAGAGTTTTCTATAGACACAGAGTTAGACACAGAGTTTTCTAGACACAGAGTTTTCTATAGACACAGAGTTAGACACAGAGTTTTCTAGACACAGAGTTTTCTATAGACACAGAGTTAGACACAGAGTTTTCTATAGACACAGAGTTAGACACAGAGTTTTCTAGACACAGAGTTTTCTATAGACACAGAGTTAGACACAGAGTTTTCTAGACACAGAGTTTTCTATAGACACAGAGTTAGACACAGAGTTTTCTATAGACACAGAGTTTTCTAGACACAGAGTTTTCTATAGACACAGAGTTAGACACAGAGTTTTCTAGACACAGAGTTTTCTATAGACACAGAGTTAGACACAGAGTTTTCTAGACACAGAGTTTTCTATAGACACAGAGTTAGACACAGAGTTTTCTAGACACAGAGTTTTCTATAGACACAGAGTTAGACACAGAGTTTTCTAGACACAGAGTTTTCTATAGACACAGAGTTAGACACAGAGTTTTCTAGACACAGAGTTTTCTATAGACACAGAGTTAGACACAGAGTTTTCTATAGACACAGAGTTTTCTAGACACAGAGTTTTCTATAGACACAGAGTTAGACACAGAGTTTTCTATAGACACAGAGTTTTCTAGACACAGAGTTTTCTATAGACACAGAGTTAGACACAGAGTTTTCTATAGACACAGAGTTTTCTAGACACAGAGTTTTCTATAGACACAGAGTTTTCTAGACACAGAGTTTTCTAGATACAGAGTTTTCTATAGACACAGAGTTACACCCAGAGTTTTCTAGACTAGACACAGAGTTAGACACAGAGTTTTCTAGATACAGAGTTTTCTATAGACACAGAGTTACACCCAGAGTTTTCTAGACTAGACACAGATCTAGACACAGAGTTTTCTAGATACAGAGTTTTCTATAGACACAGAGTTACACCCAGAGTTTTCTAGACTAGACACAGAGTTAGACACAGAGTTTTCTATAGACACAGAGTTTTTCTAGACACCGAGTTTTCTTAGACACAGAGTTAGACACAGAGTTTTCTAGACACAGAGTTTTCTATAGACACAGAGTTTTCTAGACACAGAGTTTTCTAGATACAGAGTTTTCTATAGACACAGAGTTACACCCAGAGTTTTCTAGACTAGACACAGAGTTAGACACAGAGTTTTCTA
>NW_018408040.1:145961-228413 GCF_002113885.1 Mizuhopecten yessoensis
TAGACACAGAGTTACACCCATAGTTTTCTAGACTAGACACAGAGTTAGACACAGAGTTTTCTATAGACACAGAGTTTTCTAGACACAGAGTTTTCTAGACACAGAGATTTCTAGACACAGAGTTTTCTAGACTAGACACAGAGTTTTCTAGACACAGAGTTTTCTATAGACACAGAGTTTTCTAGACTAGACACAGAGTTTTCTAGACTAGACACAGAGTTTTCTAGACTAGACACAGAGTTTTCTCATTTATCACCAGTAAAATTAGTTGGACAGCATTTCCAAATCAAAAACTGTTTCGGGAATATATCAGTAAAACAATCCAACAACGTTAAAACAGTTAATTGAATCTTTGATGTAAGACTCGTTCATACATAAATTAAATAATCATGACTGTAATCTAGCAAAGGAAAACCCGTACCGTAAATGGCGCACTGATAGCGTTACCCATTGAGTCGAGGACCTCGATGACGGCATTCTCTATTTCAGTATATTCCACGAGGAGTGACACAAACGTTACCCCATTACTGTCAGCACTGATATTGAGTATTAACCATGCCATCGTCGAATCAGGGTTTATAAAGAAACGTTCCGATCCATAATCATAATCTCCATAATTTTCGTCGGATATGCTGATGTCGCTAGCGGGCACATCCACTCCATCACACTGATTTGCGGTAGTTGTTGTAATTGTCGTTCGCGGTGATGTACTCATGGTAGTAGAAGACGTCGTTGAATGTTCAGTAGGTGTCGTAGGAATTGATGTACTCATGGTAGAAAAAGTCGTTGAAGGTACAGGATATGTCGTTGGTGGTGATGTATTAATGGTAGTAGAAGACGTCGTTGAAGATTCAGTAGTAGAAGACGTCGTTGAAGGTTCAGAAGGTGTCGTGGGAATTGATGTTCTAATGGTAGTAGAAGATGTCGTTGAAGGTTCAGTAGAAGTCGTTGGTGGTGATGTACTAATGGTAGAAGAAGATGTTGTTGAAGGTTCAATAGATGTCGTTGGTGGTGATGTACTAATGGTAGTAGAAGATGTCGTTGAAGGTTCAATAGTGTTGTTCGTGGTGATGTACTCATGGTAGAATACGTCGTTGAAGGTTCAGTAAATGTTGTTGGTGGTGATGTACTCATGGTAGAAAAGGTCGTTGAAGGTACAGGATATGTCGTTGGTTGTGATGTATTAATGGTAGTAGAAGACGTCGTTGAAGATTCAGTAGATGTTGTTCGTGGTGATGTACTCATGGTAGAATACGTCGTTGAAGGTTCAGTAGAAGTCGTTGGTGGTGATGTAATCATGGTAGAATACGACGTTGAAGGTTCAGTAGAAGTCGTTGGTGGTGATGTACCCATGGTAGTAGAAGACGTCGTTGAAGGTTCAGTAGATATTGTGGGTGTCGATGTACTCATGGTAGAAAACGTCGTTGAAGGTTCAGTAAAAGTCGTTGGTGTTGATGTACTCATAGTAGAATACGTCGTTGAAGGTTCAGTATATGTTGTTGGTGGTGATGAACTCATGGTAGAATGCGTTGTTGAAGGTACAGTATATGTTGTTGGTGGTGATGTACTCATGGTAGTAGAAGATGTCGTTGAAGGTACAGTAGTCGAGAACGTCGTTGGAGGTTCAGTAGGTGTCGATGGAATTGATGTACTAATGGTAGTAGAAGACGTCGATGAAGGTTCAGTAGAAGTCGTTGGTGGTGATGTACTAATGGTAGTAGAAGATGTCGTTGAAGGTTCAATAGATGACGTTGGTGGTGATGTACTCATGGTAGAATACGTTGTTGAAGGTTCAGTATATGTTGTTGGTGGTGATGAACTCATGGTAGAATGCGTTCTTGAAGGTACAGTATATGTTGTTGGTGGTGATGTGCTCATGGTAGTAGAAGATGTCGTTGAAGGTACGGTAGTCGAGAACGTCGTTGGAGGTTCAGTAGGTGTCGATGGAATTTATGTACTAATGGTAGTAGAAGACGTCGATGAAGGTTCAGCAGAAGTCGTTGGTGGTGATGTACTCATGGTAGTAGAAGATGTCGTTGGAGGTTCAGTAGTCGAAGACGTCGTTGAAGGTACAGTAGGTGTCGTGGGAATTGATGTACTAATGGTAATTGAAGATGTCGTTGAAGGTTCAATAGATGTCGTTGGTGGTGATGTACTAATGGTAGTAGAAGATGTCCTTGGCGGTTCAGTATATGTCGTTGGTGGTGATGTACTAATGGTAGTAGAAGATGTCGTTGAAGGTTCAATAGATGTCGTTGGTGGTGATGTACTCATGGTAGAATACGTCGTTGAAGGTTCAGTATATGTTGTTGGTGGTGATGTACTCATGGTAGAAAAGGTCGTTGAAGGTACAGGATATGTCGTTGGTGGTGATGTATTAATGGTAGTAGAAGACGTCGTTGAAGATTCAGTAGATGTCGTTGGTGGTGATGTACTCATGGTAGAATACGTCGTTGAAGGTTCAATAGAAGTCGTTGGTGGTGATGTAATCATGGTAGAATACGACGTTGAAGGTTCAGTAGAAGTCGTTGGTGGTGATGTACCCATGGTAGTAGAATATGTCGTTGAAAGTTCAGTAGATATTGTGGGTGTCGATGTACTCATGGTAGAAAACGTCGTTGAAGGTACAGTAGTTGTCGTTGGTGGTGATGTACTCATGGTAGTAGAAGACGTCGTTGGCGGTTCAGTAGATGTCGTTGGTGGTGATGTACTCATGGTAGAATACGTCGTTGAAGGTTCAGTAAAAGTCGTTGGTGTTGATGTACTCATAGTAGAATACGTCGTTGAAGGTTCAGTATATGTTGTTGGTGGTGATGTACTCATGGTAGAATGCGTCGTTGAAGGTACAGTATATGTTGTTGGTGGTGATGTACTCATGGTAGTAGAAGACGTCGTTGAAGGTACAGTAGTCGAGAACGTCGTTGAAGGTTCAGTAGGTGTCGATGGAATTGATGTACTAATGGTAGTAGAAGACGTCGATGAAGGTTCAGTAGAAGTCGTTGATGGTGATGTACTCATAGTAGAATACGTCGTTGAAGGTTCAGTATATGTTGTTGGTGGTGATGTACTCATGGTAGTAGAATACGTCGTTGAAGGTACAGTAGATGTCGTTGGTGGTGATGTACTCGTGGTAGAAGATGTCGTTGAAGGTTCAGTAGATGTTGTTGGTGGTGATGGACTCATGGTAGTAGAAGATGTCGTTGAAGGTTCAGTAGTCGAAGACGTCGTTGAAGGTTCAGTAGGTGTCGTGGGAATTGATGTACTCATGGTAGTAGAAGACGTCGTTGAAGGTTCAGTAGTCGAAGACGTCGTTGAAGGTTCAGTAGGTGTCGTTGGAATTGATGTACTCATGGTAGTAGAAGACGTCGTTGAAGGTTCAGTAGTCGAAGACGTCGTTGAAGGTTCAGTAGGTGTCGTGGGAATTGATGTACTCATGGTAGTAGAAGACGTCGTTGAAGGTTCAGTAGTCGAAGACGTCGTTGAAGGTTCAGTAGGTGTCGTTGGAATTGATGTACTCATGGTAGTAGAAGACGTCGTTGAAGGTTCAGTAGTCGAAGACGTCGTTGAAGGTACAGTAGGTGTCGTGGGAATTGATGTACTCATGGTAGTAGAAGACGTCGTTGAAGGTTCAGTAGATGTCGTTGATGGTGATGTACTCATGGTAGTAGTAGACGTCGTTGAAGGTACAGTAGTTGTCGTTGATGGTGATGTTCTCATGGTAGAATACTTCGTTGAAGGTTCAGTAGATGTCGTTGGTGGTGATGTACTCATGGTAGTAGAAGACGTCGTTGAAGGTTCAGTAGATGTCGTTGATGGTGATGTACTCATGGTAGTAGAAGACGTCGTTGAAGGTACAGTAGTTGTCGTTGGTGGTGATGTACGCATGGTAGTTGAAGACGTCGTTGAAGGTTCAGTAGATGTTGTTGGTGGTGATGTACTCATGGTAGTAGAAGACGTCGTTGAAGGTTCAGTAGATGTCGTTGATGGTGATGTACTCATGGTAGTAGAAGACGTCGTTGAAGGTACAGTAGTTGTCGTTGGTGGTGATGTACTCATGGTAGTAGAAGACGTCGTTGAAGGTTCAGTAGATGTCGTTGGTGGTGATGTACTCATGGTAGTAGAAGACGTCGTTGAAGGTTCAGTAGATGTCGTTGGTGGTGATGTACTCATGGTAGTAGAAGACGTCGTTGAAGGTTCAGTAGATGTCGTTGGTGGTGATGTACTCATGGTAGTAGAAGACGTCGTTGAAGGTTCAGTAGATGTCGTTGGTGGTGATGTACTCATGGTAGTAGAAGACGTCGTTGAAGGTTCAGTAGATGTCGTTGGTGGTGATGTACTCATGGTAGTAGAAGACGTCGTTGAAGGTTCAGTAGATGTCGTTGGTGGTGATGTACTCATGGTAGTAGAAGACGTCGTTGAAGGTTCAGTAGATGTCGTTGGTGGTGATGTACTCATGGTAGTAGAAGACGTCGTTGAAGGTTCAGTAGATGTCGTTGGTGGTGATGTACTCATGGTAGTAGAAGACGTCGTTGAAGGTTCAGTAGATGTCGTTGGTGGTGATGTACTCATGGTAGTAGAAGACGTCGTTGAAGGTTCAGTAGATGTCGTTGGTGGTGATGTACTCATGGTAGTAGAAGACGTCGTTGAAGGTTCAGTAGATGTCGTTGGTGGTGATGTACTCATGGTAGTAGAAGACGTCGTTGAAGGTTCAGTAGATGTCGTTGGTGGTGATGTACTCATGGTAGTAGAAGACGTCGTTGAAGGTTCAGTAGATGTCGTTGGTGGTGATGTACTCATGGTAGTAGAAGACGTCGTTGAAGGTTCAGTAGATGTCGTTGGTGGTGATGTACTCATGGTAGTAGAAGACGTCGTTGAAGGTTCAGTAGATGTCGTTGGTGGTGATGTACTCATGGTAGTAGAAGACGTCGTTGAAGGTTCAGTAGATGTCGTTGGTGGTGATGTACTCATGGTAGTAGAAGACGTCGTTGAAGGTTCAGTAGATGTCGTTGGTGGTGATGTACTCATGGTAGTAGAAGACGTCGTTGAAGGTTCAGTAGATGTCGTTGGTGGTGATGTACTCATGGTAGTAGAAGACGTCGTTGAAGGTTCAGTAGATGTCGTTGGTGGTGATGTACTCATGGTAGTAGAAGACGTCGTTGAAGGTTCAGTAGATGTCGTTGGTGGTGATGTACTCATGGTAGTAGAAGACGTCGTTGAAGGTTCAGTAGATGTCGTTGGTGGTGATGTACTCATGGTAGTAGAAGACGTCGTTGAAGGTTCAGTAGATGTCGTTGGTGGTGATGTACTCATGGTAGTAGAAGACGTCGTTGAAGGTTCAGTAGATGTCGTTGGTGGTGATGTACTCATGGTAGTAGAAGACGTCGTTGAAGGTTCAGTAGATGTCGTTGGTGGTGATGTACTCATGGTAGTAGAAGACGTCGTTGAAGGTTCAGTAGATGTCGTTGGTGGTGATGTACTCATGGTAGTAGAAGACGTCGTTGAAGGTTCAGTAGATGTCGTTGGTGGTGATGTACTCATGGTAGTAGAAGACGTCGTTGAAGGTTCAGTAGATGTCGTTGGTGGTGATGTACTCATGGTAGTAGAAGACGTCGTTGAAGGTTCAGTAGATGTCGTTGGTGGTGATGTACTCATGGTAGTAGAAGACGTCGTTGAAGGTTCAGTAGATGTCGTTGGTGGTGATGTACTCATGGTAGTAGAAGACGTCGTTGAAGGTTCAGTAGATGTCGTTGGTGGTGATGTACTCATGGTAGTAGAAGACGTCGTTGAAGGTTCAGTAGATGTCGTTGGTGGTGATGTACTCATGGTAGTAGAAGACGTCGTTGAAGGTTCAGTAGATGTCGTTGGTGGTGATGTACTCATGGTAGTAGAAGACGTCGTTGAAGGTTCAGTAGATGTCGTTGGTGGTGATGTACTCATGGTAGTAGAAGACGTCGTTGAAGGTTCAGTAGATGTCGTTGGTGGTGATGTACTCATGGTAGTAGAAGACGTCGTTGAAGGTTCAGTAGATGTCGTTGGTGGTGATGTACTCATGGTAGTAGAAGACGTCGTTGAAGGTTCAGTAGATGTCGTTGGTGGTGATGTACTCATGGTAGTAGAAGACGTCGTTGAAGGTTCAGTAGATGTCGTTGGTGGTGATGTACTCATGGTAGTAGAAGACGTCGTTGAAGGTTCAGTAGATGTCGTTGGTGGTGATGTACTCATGGTAGTAGAAGACGTCGTTGAAGGTTCAGTAGATGTCGTTGGTGGTGATGTACTCATGGTAGTAGAAGACGTCGTTGAAGGTTCAGTAGATGTCGTTGGTGGTGATGTACTCATGGTAGTAGAAGACGTCGTTGAAGGTTCAGTAGATGTCGTTGGTGGTGATGTACTCATGGTAGTAGAAGACGTCGTTGAAGGTTCAGTAGATGTCGTTGGTGGTGATGTACTCATGGTAGTAGAAGACGTCGTTGAAGGTTCAGTAGATGTCGTTGGTGGTGATGTACTCATGGTAGTAGAAGACGTCGTTGAAGGTTCAGTAGATGTCGTTGGTGGTGATGTACTCATGGTAGTAGAAGACGTCGTTGAAGGTTCAGTAGATGTCGTTGGTGGTGATGTACTCATGGTAGTAGAAGACGTCGTTGAAGGTTCAGTAGATGTCGTTGGTGGTGATGTACTCATGGTAGTAGAAGACGTCGTTGAAGGTTCAGTAGATGTCGTTGGTGGTGATGTACTCATGGTAGTAGAAGACGTCGTTGAAGGTTCAGTAGATGTCGTTGGTGGTGATGTACTCATGGTAGTAGAAGACGTCGTTGAAGGTTCAGTAGATGTCGTTGGTGGTGATGTACTCATGGTAGTAGAAGACGTCGTTGAAGGTTCAGTAGTTGTCGTTGGTGGTGATGTACTCATGGTAGTAGAAGACGTCGTTGAAGGTTCAGTAGATGTCGTTGGTGGTGATGTACTCATGGTAGTCGAAGGCATTGTTGTCGTTTGAATTTCTGTTGAAGAACTTGTCAGGCTCATATCTCAATATATAGAAATCATATCACTTTTTAAAAAGTAGAAATGCAGAAAAAAACCTGTGTTCACGCACAGAATGACAACGGTCATTATAAATAGATTAAAACATATTTTATTGCTATCATATAATTTAACGCCGTAAATTGGGTGGATTATGGTATATAAACTGATGAAAGAAGATTTGCACCACTTGTTTACTGATTCTCATTCAATGGCATTAATGCGGTGATTACATCACAAAACACAACGTAAATGAAAACTATTATTTTTCATTCATAATTATATTTCTTCCCTGTTTCAAAGAAATATCATCTCGTGTGTAACAAGCCAGGGATGAATTGCTCGCTTTATCAAAGTTAGATTGGGAACAAATGTGATATCAACTGGTAGTGTCATAATCCTGAATGTAAAATTAATATTTCACGTTCTAAATTAAAATGTGTATCAAGTTTGTATACTGCAACTTACCGCAATTAATCTCGTCTGATCCGTCCCCACAGTCATCATGCCTATCACATATCAGGGCGATCGGGAAACACTCTCCAGAGTAAACACAACGGTAGTACTTCAGCTGGTCATCACAGGGTCCATTTACTAGATAAAAAATATGCATAATATTTCCTATGAAGACTAGTGTTAAATATAATTATGTCCCCTTTCATATTAATCAAGACGGATCCGAGGTATTTATGTTATCACAAAACCTGTTTTATATTATGAAGTAAGTAAAAATTTACCTGACAGGAGCAAAATACTTACGTAAGAATCTTGAAGCAAAACAACTGAATTTTATATTGTAATGAAATGTATGCACTTAATTAGGACAATGTATGTAAGATGTATAAGATGCAGAACAATAATAAAAACATCTAAAAATAAAACAAAAGTTTTATTCTGATGCTGCGAAGTGCAGTAGATCACATAAATAGCTTATAACAAGATCAGTTGATGCTTTGTTTGTGTTTTTGTATTGTTTAACGGCCCATCAACAATGTGAGTCATTTGGGGCCAATACCACTGTAAATGAGACATTCAAGAAAATAAACACATTAAACCAAAAGCTTAATAGATTAAAATATGTAAAGGATTAATGAAATACATCAATATCGAACAAATTGGCTGCACAATATATCATATTTAATTGTTCAGATCAATAGAGTGTAACTAATTATATATTAATTGCACAGAATCGAACAAATTGGCTGCACAATATATCACATTTTATTGTTCAGATCAATATAGTGTAACTAGTCATATATTAATTGCACAGAATCTGTGTGGAATAATCTTTTTATAGACTGTACACCATAAAATCTGTCACGTATTTGTTTGAAATCAGCGCATTCAATCCTAAAGTGTTCGACTGTAAATGGTTGACCGAATGCATGACAATAAGGCTGGTCTTCCTTATGCAAAATATAACCATGTGTGATGTAGGTATGGCCTACGCGCAGTCGCGAGAGGACACTTTCCTCTCTCTGCGGTCTGCTGTACTTGTTGCACATGAACCCACATAGGGTTGAATTGCAAATAACTTGCTGTTTAATTCTTCAGACCATTAATGTTGCCAATTCATTTAATAAAATTTGTTATAGAAGGTTTAAAATCAGAAAAAGGGCAGTTTATATCTTTTGGTTGTAGGTGAAGGGTTGGTTTAGTAGCTTTATCTACCTTCTTATTTCCGTTTATTCCGACCTGACCAGGTATCCAAATCAAGATCAGGTGGCAAAACAATGACACTTTGTTTATGCGAAGGGCGATGTTTTTTGTATGAGAATATTGCTCAAATTCCGATTTCTAATACTTTGTATTTAAAAAGTGACAGAAAGTAGGAACAGTATTATCTGAGAAAAAAATATTCTCGCCAAGGCAGTTCCATCATAAACAGTTTTGCGTCAATGTTTATCCTGACAATGAGAGGTTTATCAAACAACTTTATTTACTCATTACAACATTTCTTACTGAACGCTTGTTGTATTTAAGTCAAATAAGCCAACAGAAGCAGTTCAAAGACAGTAACGGGATCTTTCCGTGGATGACATTATGTTGGGTTGGTATTATGTATCGTCAAATATTACATCTAAGTTTATGTTTGATTCGTAGCACCAACGAAAAGATGAGAACGAGATCGACATAGGTAAACCAGGGTTCACTGTATTATACACCTACCGGTGTACTAGTATGTTCGTGAGTACAGATAAAAATGAAAATGAAACTAACAACATTTTCCTACAAGAGATACAGAGGAAATTATCGTACACAATTTACTGACTTTTTATGTTTTACTAGCTTCTAGTAAAACAATCCAACAGTGTGGATGTCTTGGTATCTAGGTTTTGTACGAGATATCAGAATCAAACCTTCCATGTATAAATTCCATAAAAACTGAAATAAATGTGTACCACTTTATCATACAGAGTAACCCTAATATACTTACTAGTGCAGTTTGCTTCATCAGAAAGATCATCACAGTCATTGTAACCATCACAACGGAAGGATGAAGGTAGACAGTTACCGTTTGTACAGAGGAAACTGTCCTGGTATTTATCCACGCATTCAACTACAATGATGACCAAAATAAAACAGGCTTCGAAAAAATAAAATAAAAAAATCTAAATCAACACCAAATGACAACAACAAAAACCGACGACTCAACAAAACATACGGAATGTTTCCATGGAAAAAGCCGTGACATAAAACTAATTATTGGGAAGGATCAGTGATGCCTGTACTCCACACTGGTCTATGGTGTATAGTTTGAAAGAGAATGCGATAGACGGTTTCAGTGAATTTGTGAATAATAAATACTTTCATTATCTTTCCCTGTGTTTTTTTTTTTATTTCTAACTACCTTAAACCGACGTTTGGCCGACGTTACAATCCCGTGTAGGTTAAATAAATCATGTGTTTCGTATTTGATATTATCTTGACACAAAACCTTTAATCCAACTATTTTATCATTTTCAACTTGTGTACATTAATGTTATTTCACACAAAAAAATAACATTTACTATATGTCTGCAACATACAACCCCTTCGTTCGTCTCAGTATAAGTATATGTTCAGTCTGAAACACGCCAAAAGTATACCAGTATGTCATTGTATACTTACAATTGCAATTAGCTTCGTCAGAGGAGTCTAAGCAGTCTTGGTACCCGTCACACACGTATCCGGCGTGTATACAATGTCCATTTGGACATTGGAACTGTCCTATTTCGCAATCTACAAACACATATACAAATTTGAACCACAATTACGCTTTTTATCTCCTTATATCCTAAGTTATAAACAAATTACAACAGGTTTTATAAAAATAGATCGGGTCAGGTATGCTCGGTAGCATGCCTATATATCGTGGCCGGGCTCCTGATAAAAATACATACACATACCAGAAAGTTACAGTACCAAGTTACATGTAATTACAGCCAATGAAAGGAAGATTAAACTTGTAAAGGGAAATTATGTCAATCGAATTAAAAAACAAATGCCGACCTGAACGTAAATGCGGCCGTGGTTAGCTAAGTCTTTCTGAGTAGACGAACAGTGCCTAGGTAGGATCGAATTGATCCATTATTGTACGTTTCGATAAGAGATTTCAGATTTGTTATATAATCATAAAAATGACACACTATGAATATACTTTAACTGACTAACAGAACCACTTACAATCTGCAATTGCAAACTTAAGTATCCTGGTTTCAAAAATACTTACCTCATGATATAGTTATAAAAGGGCACTTTTTTATTTAAACAAAAAGTATATTTGAAATGCTGTACCTACCACATGTTTGTTCGTCGGATCCGTCGTGACAATCAGGGAGTGAGTCACATTGATACTCTACCGGTATACAGTACCCGTCCGTACACGTAAACTGGTCGGCTTTACAGCCAATGGAACAACTCAGTCCGACACAGACAAACACTCCCCGGGTACACGTGCTATATATTATAAACAGACGATATCATGAATGGTTACTGTGATATACTTCTCCAGTGAACTGTTTCATACAAAGCAACACATAAGCTATCTTTTATAAATGGTTTGGTTTGTTTGTGTTTTACGTCCTGTTAACAGCTATGGCCATAAAGGACGTGTCAGGTCTTTGTGGTGAATGAAATCGGAGTATCCGGAGAATGTCCACCGACCTGCGGCCAGTTCATGGCGACTGCTCCACGTAGGCTTCGAACATTCGACCCATTGGTAGAGAGCTAGTAATAAATCGCAGTCGTTCAGACGTCTTAACCACCGCTTGTATAATTGTAACGTGGTCTAGTGTAAATTACAGGTACATAATGATGCACGCATTTTTAACATTCGATTACTATGGATCAATATATGCTTATTTCGAAGAGTAATATAAATACACATATATGGATTAATTTTATAGATGGTTTAGATTGGTTTTATTTGTTCAACGTCCTATCAACAGCTAAGGTAATATAAGGACGTGCATCCATGTGCTTAATGTATGAGTGCCTGTGTGTATGTATACTGCAGGCAGGGTATGCCGCATTACAATAGCGCAGACATGATGCCGACTTTAAAGTGCTACCTCACTAGAGCACCATAGCGAAGGCAAGAGTATTGAAAAAATAAAAATATCATATATCATCTCCTCTTAATTTATTATAATAGTTAACATTAAAAAGGGAAAAAATGTTTCTTCAATTTCAGTGTATGTTGAATTTGGTATAAAACTTAACGACCTATTAACAGCTAAGGTCATTTAAGGACGTGCCTCCATGTGTGTAGTCATTTAGTGGTTTAGTTTGAAATGTAAGGTTTTTATTCCTGATGAACAAGCATTATCGATCGTTTTTTTCTCCAGCGTTGACAATTCTTTATCAAATAGTTATTTAAAACAATACAAATTACTCACCAGGTCTTACAGTCATAATTAGTAACAGTTCCCGCGATGTATTCCTGGCCAAGATGATAGCAAGGACATTCATCAGCCAGCACACAGTGTCCGTCGTCTGTAAAAGGTATTTACATATGCTCAGGAGTCAGTGTATGTGTAACAAACATATTTTTGATTCTGTTGGTTTGATTAGATATAATGAACCTAGATCACAATAACTGTCAAGTAATGCAGCATATCTAAACTAGCGTAATAAGACAATGCTATGAAAACATTTAAGTTTGATAATATTGAATCTAAACGGTTTTGCGAACAAAAACTCCATTTTATACAACTGGATATAAGACTGTGCATATACAAATAAAAACAACAACAACATATCTTTTGATAAAAGAGGCAATGGTATGTATGTGCTTCATTTGACCTGAATGAGTGTCTATAAGGCCCTTTGTTGGGCCCCGGTATATTCGGATTTTCACCACCCTATTTTGTTTAAAGATGTCCTATTGTATGGCAAACATATAGCCCGAGGTGACAACGTATCAGTACATGATGCTCCGTGAACCCTCGTCAATAAAACTTGTAATCGCTCGGTCTATGATAGAAGCAGCAAATTGATGTAAATGTCATTTGATATGTTATGTTTGGATGTCTTAAGCTTGTTAACACAAAGACTAAATACCTGCATTATCATAACTTATTAAGGAGTAACTAATAGCTATGCCAAGTGACATTCTTATCCCCAAATGCCTTTTATGTACAAACAGCGGATAAGAATTGGAAATAGGCAGAACATCTGATAAAACAATGAAATCGGTTAACTTAAACGATTAAAAGCAGATACTTTCCTTGAGGCTATGATACTTTAAATCACCAGCAAATCAAACTTCATATATTAAATCAATCAAATATGAGTAAAGTTGTAAATTT
Organism: Mizuhopecten yessoensis; assembly: GCF_002113885.1. Classification (NCBI taxonomy): domain Eukaryota; kingdom Metazoa; phylum Mollusca; class Bivalvia; order Pectinida; family Pectinidae; genus Mizuhopecten; species Mizuhopecten yessoensis. Next base: position 158,771 of record NW_018408040.1, read on the forward strand.
CAAGTCAAAATATTAATTAGAAAGGAAATTATTGAGAAATCAAATTACTTTTCATTTGGAAATTACCTAAAACAACTCCCTGTCTTAATCCTTCGTTTTATATAAACAATCTTTAAGTCACGATTGAATTTCTGTCATTTTTCATTCTTTTACTTATGCTTGTCTAATTTATACATGTGTTTAAAAACAGAAATGGTATTATTTTGGTATTTAAGCTCATTTTGAAAACAGCAAACTATATTTGTGATTTACCCTACCCATTTTGGTACCTCCAGAAACCCACTTTCGGTAAAAGTTTTACCTTAGTTTTTCCGCATGTCATACAAAAGGACATATTTGAACAAAATAGGTGGGTGAAATCCGAATACACCGGGGCCCAAAAACTGGCCTTATAGACACTCATCCTTTAATCAAGACGATTGTGAACCATTTGTTATGTAGTTTATGCTATCTACCACATAAAGGATAATCAGGATAAGGAAGGTCGTGTTAAATATCAACACACATAGAAAAAAAGATGCACGAAAAAAGTAAACAGTAAAAGAGAAAAAAAGGTCATTTAAACATTAAGATTTCATAATCAAATAATGCACTTAAAATAGAATGAAATATTTGAAATCAAGGTACGACACCCACCGTTCTGGACGTATCCGTCTGGACAGAAGCAACCCTCCACACACGGAGTACTAGAGCAGTGGTCAGCAGGCTCGTCGCCAATGTTCCTACACGTCTGATGACAGGGAGAATGGCACGTCATGTACTTCATCCCAGCAGTACACAACATAGCTACACATTGGAGATAAAGTTTGTTTCTTCGATTTCAATGTTTTTCATCATTGACAACAGACATGTCATAAAATGCCAAAAATATGTACCAATTAAAGACCATTTGTCTCGGTGAAAATCTTAACACATAACCTTCCCCGCTCCGTGAAATAATATAGCTAGAAAGGATAGAAAACAAAGAATTCGACGTAGTACAGTGATAATAGCAGACTATTTGCCATTTCGATCATACGGTGGATAAGTTCCCCATATTTTTTGGTGGGGGCGTAAATTAGGAATAAAAATTGTATCTACGATCAAGATTCATGCAATGCCTAAAATGTATATTGAAAATATATACTTGTAATGATATTTGCTCGTTTTGCAACCCAATGATGGGGCTTTAGGAATCGACATCCTATAAAGACGTTTAATGACAACGTCGTCATTTTAATTGTCTCTGGGTCTTTAGGATTTACTTACGGCAAAACCAAGGCGTGCGCCATCTTACTGTCACACCTAAACGGCTGCATGCTTCCGCGAAATTTGCTATGGCTGTACACAAACAATGACAATCTCCTCCAATTTCACAGCTGAAAATAATATATATATGATCTTACATGAATTCCCATTCCATATGAGATTTACAATCAAGAATTTTTGAAAAGAGGCGAGCTAAAATGAAAAATTCGTGACGAGTTTAATAAATTTCATATGAAATAAAAAGTTTTTTTTTATTACATTATCAAGATTTGTGGCATTTATTCGTGTTAAACGACAATTTGCATGCCAGTGCTTAAGTTTGTGACGTCATGTACTTGTCATAGGCGTGACGTCACAATGGAAACAATTGAAACTTACAACCAATCACAGGGCTAATACGTTTTCAACAACATAACCATCAAGACAAACATGATGGAAGCAGGCTTCATTAAACAAAATTCCAATATTTGCTCATCCTCGTTATATATTCAACAATAATACACGCACATATGAAGATTTTTTTTGTTAATACTACACATAGATATAGACATACAATTGAGATTAGAACTGATAGAAAAATCAAAACAATAAAATTGACTATAAATACCTGCATGCGTCGTAAATGCAATCAGCATGATACTGAATTGCATCCAACGTGACGTGGGTTCTGCATTCAGAAAATAGGTCTCCCTCGAGTATGACTTTACATTTGTCAATTGCCCAATCCGAACGGCTAGCCTGGTCTCCCTTATATTTTTTTCAAAAGGAAGCAAATTAGAAATATAATATCTACACATACGTACGTAAACAACAAAATCAATATTGCTTTGGCCAGTGTTGTTCTATTGTCTATCGGACAAAAACGTCTTCATTATGGAACATACGCATTTTTCTTGAGATATATTTTATTTATTTTACAGCAATTATGAAACAAATGTTTTTCCACGAGCTGACACGAATTCTACAACAATGATACCGACTCTTCTATGATTAAACTCACTACGACACTTACAGAAGGAAACAAGGCGCAATCAGCTATTATCATCACTGCTTCATGCAGAAACACTCAAGATAATATTAAATACCTATTAGTCGGAAGATTTGCAATGTGGAGAGAACTATCTTGCACAGAAGTATGTATATTTATGTATATACCACACAGGATAGAAAGTTATAGTTTACATATTCGTTGCAGCGTTAATATCGCAATTATAAATTTAGTTAATAAAAAGGTCTACGCTGTTCTTCCAAGTAAATGTCCTCTCCTCATTGAGTTAGGTATGACAAAACAAATGGCGCAGGCCCATCTCAAACTGTAGGTACATACTGTACAGGGGACCAACCCACTAGGGTCCATCTCAACATCAAGGCACATTGTGTTTCTGTTCCAAGAGTTCGCAAAGGTGTTTACGTCAGCTTGGTAGGTTACACCAGTCTGTGCTAGGAAGTCGTTGTTATCGTTCCCGTCAAAATTCCCACACAATCCTTCTACTCTACCAGACCAATCGGCTCCGAGGTACACGTAAAGTCGTGTCCCTGTGTGTCAATAAAAAGCGCCAAAATCTGTGCGAGGTAACCGTTAATTATTTAAATCATGAACATGTCATACATATATTGTCATCATTCAGTGAGGACCGATACAATCCCATACTGCAGTCAAAAAAAATCATTTTAATAATGATGTTGCATTTTCCACTGATGAAATTCTAATAAAAATATGAAATACTTTTCAATAGACATTGGTGTAATACAAAATTAAGTTGAACATTTTATGGTAATATTGATTAAACGTATTTTCTAAAATATTTAAAAAATATTTCAATACAAAAAGATTACTCTCGATTACGTTTTGACAATACTCACCATTATCCCACATAACGGTAAGGTGCATGCTCGGAACAAACACGCTAACCCATGGAAACTCGATGGCTATTTCCAGTTGTTCATCACGGTAGTTTCTACCAGTGATGACGTCACCTGAGACCTTTACAGGAGCACCATGCAACATGCTGACAGTGACATTATTGTGTAACTGCAGTTTTACAGTTCTAGTACAGGTCACCCCTGAACTCCCACAGGGAACATTCTGTACAATTATATCAAATGTGTTGCCATCCCGATCTTTAGCTAGCGTGTATTCACAATCTCCTTGAAATGAATAGTGTACCAGGTCAAACGTATTGAAATGTGTGTCACCGGATGTCCAACATACCGCTGAAAGAATTACAGTACAAATGATCAGTTATTTCAAAAATCTCAAGTGTCCAATGAAAATAATTTACAAAAGTGATGTCGCTTTTTGAAAGAAAAGAGATCAGTGTCCGATTAAAATATACCAGGACAGAGATAAGTGTTCAATTGAACATTACCAGAACAGTGATATCGTTTCCGATAACGAATGAGCTCAGTGTTCAATTAAATGTTTCCAGAACAGTGATATCCTTCTTTGATAACAAATAAGCTCAGTATTCAGCTAAATGTTGCCAGGACAGTGATATCGTTTTCTAACAACAGATAAGCTCAGTGTCAAATTGAAGATACCAGAACTGTGATATCGATTTCTGATAACAAATTAGCTCAGCGTCCACTTCAAAGGTTCAAGAACAGGGATATAGTTATCGGATAAAAAAATAAGTTCAGTCTCAAAATATAAGCCGTTGACGAAAACCTTACGTTTAAACGTTTATGATTTTTGCAATTTTCTGTTCTTTTCAATAAGCATTTTCTCACAGGGGATTACAGCTGAACGTTCTTCGTTTGTACATAATACAGGTATGTAACACATAAGCCTTATAGTTACCTGGACAATTCATCTCTTCGAATTTTATCCATTGTCTTTCGAAGCAACGGCTGGAAGGTTTGACAAGAAAACAGTTTAATTGTCAAAGTACAATTACATATAAATTAGAAAACACGAACATTACACAGTTTTATTTAAATATCTAAACACGGAATTTGAAATGGATGGACAAGTGGATCAAAATAAAAAAATTATTTGAACGTTCGTGATATCTCTAATTTTCTTTAGTGTGGCTGTCTAATCAGTTCTTTTTTCCGTCTTTTTTTTAAAGATTGACTTATATTTGGTACTTGTATGTTGACGCTGTGATGCCAGTGGACAACTCACAATTTTTTGCAGGATTCCTCGTAGGTAGATCCCGGGGCGTAGAATTGTCCGCGTCTACTGCATGGACATTGCGCAGCACTTACACATGTCCCCTTAAACGAATCAAAACGTAAGATATATATTAATATTCATGTAATGTTGTGGTATCATTGGAAACATTTCACAATTTTTTGTTACTGCCTTTGTAGTTACATGTTGTTATGAAAGGAGTCTATATGTTTTTAACAACATTCGGATGTTGGTGTAGTAATGTTTTAGTATTGCCTGGTTGTATTTGTGGGACCACAGGTATTATAATATTGCTTATTACCATCGCTGGATAAAATAAACATTTTTATAAATCATTATTCTGTATCGTAAATGTTTGATTTTTGTTTTCTTCCAAATATAATGCACATACAAAATTGATATAAAGGGCAATCAAATTCGTAATAAAATGAATAAACCAAAACTAACATAAGGAGTATGTGTGGCAGCCTAAATTATTAACTTGTCAATTGATGCAGAATTGTAAGGCACCTTTTCTCCGATTCTATATTCTTGAACGGGTTTATACACCATTTTGTACAAGGACTTTTATTTTGTGATCTTGAATACCGCTGAGGAGTCTTAAACAAATTGGCTTCACGATGAAGTGAAGGTTTACTCTGTTTGGCTCTTTGTAACGACTAATAAAATTTTAAATTGGTGCTCTCATACTTCGTATTTTTAATTGATTATATCGCGTCCATTATGGGGCTGTGTATGTAAGTGAAAAGCTACTCGCATGTAAACAGAAATCACTTACTTCGGGAGTTTTGTACTGGTTTTCGGGACAAGCACATCGGTCGTGAGTCAGCAGGCTGGTACATGCTATACTCTTGTCGAGATCCACACACGTCACGTCACACACAGAAATCGCTAGTTTGTAAATCTGGTTCTTAGGACAGGTGACTTCACATTCCTCAACGTCACATTTCCAGGCTGCACTTACACAGGTACTAAAACAATGTGAGGTGATAATGTTCAACATGAGCAATGGATAATTGCGACATACTAGTGAAATTATGTAATTTTTAAGATAACTTTAGGTCATTGACGAACCTACAGATGCTGCACTGGCTTTAAATTATTCGTATACAATCATTACTGAAATATTGAAAGGTTTAAAAAACAATATTATGTCTTTGCTTTGCTCCCTTCACCTTTATTTGAAACGAATTTTATAAGGCTCAAGTTTTTTTTTATAATAGCATAATCAAAATATTGAAAGGTAAAACACAAAGCCGAGGAATAATTTATTCTACTTCTAAGAAAAGTGTTATTATGTCATTGCTGTGTTCATGTTTACTGTTTATACATTTTTAAAGAGATTGCCTCCCTTCGTCTTCATTTGAAAGAATTAAATAAAGCTTAAATGCTTTTTCGTTATACGAAGTATTCCTTACTATTAAGTATCTCCTTTTTACGATGTGTGCATTTTGGTATTGTTAGCTGCTGGAATATACAGTTTGATTAGTTGCAGTCGCATGGCTGAAGTGTGCTAGTAACAGAGGGCCACAGCCGTCGTAACATGTGACGCACTTTACGACATGTGCATCTTCATACATTCGTTATCACACGCATACAACAAATATCAAAAGAGTAGTTCGAAAACTATGAGAAATAACGGCCATCAGGTAACAAACAAAGACGGATAGCCAACAGCGTGTAACATATGACGCCCTGCTTATACATGCGTAAAACTAAGTGTGATGATTGTTTCCTTAATGCTGTGTTTGCATATACTTACTGTATCATTTAAAATCGTATAGATAACTGCCGTAATTCGCCTTACGATAAATAAGGAATTGCAGTCGTAACCCTTTAATTTACCTCTATTTGTGTACTTTAACGATTGATAATAAACTGCCGCAATCCTTATCGTTTAGTGGAGAATATAAAATAACACTATGAACGGCCCCGACTTATGTTGTATAGAAATATCGACAACCACACATGCACCAGCAAGTACAGAACAGAAATATCACCACCGTACTGCTAAGTATAGTTCTATCCTAAAAATGTTTTGAATTGCGCACACTTATGAACATTAACATATCAACCTGCTCCTACTCGCATACCTTTCTTAAAAAATATATTCACCAGTTCGAGCATCCATGAACTACGACATCGTTTGGAGCGACGTATGCGTTTGAGTAAGGATCAAAGCAGCCTGCATCGCGAGGGTAAACACAGGATCCGCCATTATACTCGCTGTACAGCATTTCGACTGGACATTGACATCCGGGTACGCACATTTCCTGACAGGAAGGATCTGGGTACTGCACATCATGGGAACGCCCAGAACATATTGATGCACAGTCCGAGTAGGAACTTCCGGCAGGGCATTGGGTGTAGGACGCTATAAAAACCAGTAGAGAAGCATGTCCACGTGTCACTATTACTTTCATCATCACAAAGAATCGTTCTTTTTCGTACTTTTAAGTATATTTATGTTATCTTTCCTTTTTTCATATTCTGCCCACGATTTCTACCTCAAACATTTTTTCTTGACTCTTCGGTATTCCCTTGTTTTGTTTTATATTTTCTATGATAAAAAAGTAAGAGTAGAATGAATTTTGGTTTTGTATATATCTGAAGAGGTAAACGCATACCACACATTGTCCAGGTTATGTAATCCATCCAGTTGACCACATACTCCGGACCTAGTTGTGAACATGCCATGGCCATAGCGCCTGTCCAGTGACAGGCTATCCTTGCGGCGTGCTCTGGTCTACCACTACAAACGTCTTCCATACACTTCTCGTGGTAGTACTGACCGTTCATCCGGGCAACACACGGCGCAAACAAGGAGTGTGTTATCAGGGGATCGCACAAATATTCTGCAGTGGCCTAGAAATCAAGGATCACTAGAGTGTGATGAGCCATGTAGAAGGCACTCAAACAAACAAAGTTGTCAACGTTAAATTGTACTTGCTAATAATACTATCACAAACTGTCTGTCAAACAAAAATAATAATGGTAAGGCTGGCCATGTCAAACAAAAATAATAATGGTAAAGCTGGCCATGTCAAACAAAAATAATAATGGTAAGGCTGTGCCATATTAGAGTATCAAAGCATACATATTATACATTAATTGTACAATATACATCCAAATGGTACCAACCAAGTTAGCAAGGATAACAATGGAGCTATAAATTACATACCCGGACATTGCGACATCCTCTATTTGATCACTACGGTAATACTGATACCTACATGAACCTGATTTCAGAGGCCTAGAAATTAAGGATCACTAGAATGGGATTCGTCATGTAGAAGGTATACATTCGAGTTATACAAGACCAGTGTTAGATGAAAGTTTCATAAAAAATACCAGCATGACCTTTGTGTGAAATTAAAATAATAATGGTAAGGTTTGCCACATGAATAATCAAAGCATAACACATTATATATTAATTGTACATTTACGTTCATGTGGTATCAACCAAATTAGCAAGGATAAACATCGCGCTATAAATTACATATACAGACATTATGACATCCTCTATTCGATCACTATGGTACCGCTAGTAACCACACGAACCTGATTGGTTCTTAACGAAACTGTTTGATAATAGTCGCTCCTATATGACGTGTATGATTAGTTTCTAATAAGAATAAACATTAATATATCACTTTTTAGACGACAAATTACAGACAAAATAACGATGAAGCGGTGCTGTTTGTCATTCCAATCCCGTGTGACGAAGTAGGCATTTCTGTCACAGTGTGAATGTCATCCAAACACAGGTAGTACTTCAAATGTATCATACTTACTGTGTTATCACGGAATTGTGTTTGAGTCACAGGTATATGCAAGTATGTTTGGTAATAAATTAAACATACTATTGAAGATACAATTCACATGAGATCCGTGTAAATAGTCAGATGGATTTTATTTTCGAACGGAAAAAACTTTAACTCATCTAATACTATTATATATAGAGTCACCTACAATACCATTTCTTAAATAAGTTGATTAAACAGTGTTGAATTCTCACCTGAACAGGATCCGAACAAGAGTGAACGTATGGTTTGGATGTATCAGAACAGTCTTTAAACGTATCCGCAAATATATGAGCATCTGCTTCAAGGCTCCCAGTGGTGGTCTCAAAGTCATTAGATGTAACATCGTCGTACGTACCGAACAGGCCATACACCTGTCACGTGATAAAGAACAAACATCATCGTAAGTACCGAACAGGCCATACACCTGTCACGTGATAAAGTAAAACATTACCGTACGTACCGAACAGGCCATACACCTGTCACGTGATAAGTAAAACATTATCGTACGTACCGAACAGGCCATACACTTGACACGTGATGAAGTAAAACATTATCGTACGTACCAAACAGGCCATACAACTGTCACATGATACAGTAAAGTAGCATCGTACCTACCGAACAGGCCATACAACTGTCACGTTATACAGTAAAACATCGTCGTACGTACCGAACAGGCCATACACCTGTCACGTGATAAAGTAAAACATTATCGTACGTACCGAACAAGCCATACACCTGTCACGTGACACAGTTAAACATCATCTTTCGTACCGAACAGGCCATAACCTGTCACGTGATAAAGTAAAACATTATCGTACGTACCGAACAAGCCATACACCTGTCAAGTAACACAGTAAAACATCATCTTTCGTACCGAATAGGCCATACACCTGTTACGTGATACAGTAAAACATCATTGTACATACCGAACAGGCCATACACCTGTCACGTGATTGAAGAGCAATTCCACGTGTTTTTTTTTTTAAATTGGGTAAACCTCGAGTGCTGCCGATTCGAATATCTCAAGGTTTGGCTTGCCTTATTATAGACCCAAGTGCACGAGAAAGCAGTTTTCTGTCATTCTAATCAATGGATGCGAATAAACCACGAGCACCCGTTTTGACTGGCTACCATTTTGAAAACACCAGCTTTCCATCTGATCTTTCTGACATGAGTTGCTGTTAGCTAGATTAAGCATCCCCTATTTCACCAAAATTTCAGGCAGGAAAAAAATCACGTCTTTCTAACTTATACCGCTAATACATTTTTTTAGTTTCCAATTTCATCATTTAATATCGTCGACAGAATAAACATATGTGATGTTGCTTTATATACATTAATAACAAAACATCATTTCAGACTTAAAAAGTCAAGTGACATAATACGCATTACTCTTTCATTATAGACTAAACGAAAGCAGATAGATTTAAGACAAACAACATCTTGTGAAATGAATTCTATACATTAGACTTGTGTAACAATATATATTGTACGTATTTGTAAAAGCTGCTGAATGATGCGCATATCCTCAATTCATAAAAAACTGTAGAAATAAAGGAAGATACCAGATTTAGTGAAGAAAACTTACTTTCACGCTAGGACAAATAATGTATAACACATATGCAGTTTTTTCGAGGTTTTATGTCTTTCGATCTAATTCGCTGATAAAGGATATAGCTAGCATCAGATATGTTCCAATGATGTTGTTATATCATTCTCCGTATTTACATGTTTCGATCAACTATTACAATAAACATCGCAAAATTACAGCGAACGTTTAAAGTTATGCAGCAAAGTAGATATGTTTTGCCTGTCCATGATATTTATTCTATCAGAGTTGACTCACGTAGACATGGAATCATTAGTAGCAGTGATTCTTCCTACCTTGTTCATGAAGAGCCGATCCAAAGTGAGGTACAGGGATTTCTCAGTGTCGTATAGCAGAAAGAAGCCAAATCCTTTGACCATGATGTAGGACGTGGTTGCCTGCTTCACATATATATCTGTTGACCGGTACAGGTAGGTATTAGACGATCTGGTATAGATTTTCCCATCCACAATGATTTCTCTTTTCTTCATTGTAATTGTAGTGGATTTATATTTGATGATAACAGAACTTATGCAGTTCCGATTGTAAACAGCAATGGTCCACTCACAGGTGTCAAACTTCACATGAACTGACAGATCCAAGTCTGCTGAATATGTTACTTGTGGTCTTACCTAAATAAAACAGAAATACGTGTTTTGTCAAGGTTCATTAAATGCGTCCTATTAACAGCCAAGACTATTTACGGAATTTCCTCCATGTGGGCAATGCAGGAGTGCGCGGTACATTAGTGTATTTGTCTCCATGCGATAATGCTAATCTGATGCCGACACTGTTTTACTAAAGTTTACATTAAATCCGTCGAACAAATTACCTTTTATAATTCAATAGCCTAATGGCTCCATATGTTAATGAAATGTAATGTATCATTATAATTTTACCATTTTACTCTAGTATTAAAACGTTAATAATTGTAATCAATGAGAAGTTTTTCGCAATTCGCAACAATTTTAACGGATTGGTTTGCTTTAAATTTGTTTAATGTCCTATTAACAGCTAAGGTCGTTTAAGGAAGTGCCTCCATATGTGTATTGTATGCGTGCTTGCGTGTGTGTATGTAGGAGACAGGGTATGTTGGGTGCTTGCCTTCTTGTGATAGCGCATTGATTGATTGATTGATTGATAGGTTTAATGTCCGCTTCACTACCGAGTAGTTCGGTTATCCAGCAGACGAAGAACAGAAAGGAAAATGAGTAGAAGGGATAAAGTATGGAGTAAAAGAGTAGAAGAGGGGAATAGTTTAGAAAAGGGGCCGTCTATCCTATATATACTAACTGTATAAGTCTATTTTTTGTAAGACGGCTCCTATGTCTACTAATGCCTTAACCTAACATTCATCTTACAGCATTACCAAGTCTGGACCGGAAGAAAGGTACTGTGTTTTATGTTTTTGTTGTGATAGCGCAGATCTGATGCCGCTTTATAGTGCTATCTTACTAAAATACCATGCCGAAGTCACCCAGCACAGCATTCAACCCGGTCACAATATACTGACAACGGGTGAACCAGTTGTTGCTATTACCCTAAACGCTGAACGTTAAGCAGGGAATAACAACAACCATGTTTAGGACTTTGGTATGTCGCGTCCTCGGGATAAAACCCATTGCCTTCCGCACCTGGGCGAACGCTCAACATTATGGCCAAAAGTGAGGTGTTACCTCCTAAAAAACATGCAGTGGGTAACAGCAGGTGTATTCTTTTTGCGATCCCCTCACCTGCAAGGGTGATGTTTAACAGGCGATGACTGGTTTGTCTGTTTTAAGTGTAATCTTTTAAGAGATAAATCCTGGCGAACCTGCAAATGTTTATGTTGGCCTTGCAAAGGCCTTGTTAAGGCTCGCCTGAAAGGTTCATCAGATTTCTAGGTCCGAACTTATTCCATAAGCAAACAACTTTGGTCCAACATATTCCACGTTTTGATCGCAATAAACGAAAGCGGCCCTGGGAATTGGAAATACAATTTTAATAACCATACCTTCATAAAAATGTAGGTACAGGCATTAGGTTCGAGGTCGTACGGTTTACCGTCCAGAGTATGGATGTGGGAGAGTCCATTTATTTTAGCTGTCCTTGCACAACGTTCCTCTGTACAACTCCACCGTCCAAGTATGCACTCACTACAATGGGAAAAAAACCGTACAGAATAAAAAATACACATGTCCTCCCCCGGGTTATTTCCTTCCTGAAATATTTACTCGGCAAAATATATAACGCAACAGAATTTTTTTATTTTTGTTTTCGGGTTTTGCGTTCTAACAGTATCATAGGTCATATGAAGATGTATGTTTAGGGAAACAGAACAAAGCAAGTCGAAAAACCCCCAATATATAGAACAAGAGCTGTAGGAGAACAGCATAGCTCGTCTATTAAAATTATTTTAGTAAAAAGTGCTAATAGTAATTTGGCCATTACAGGATGCCCCATCTTAAATAATATATCAGGAAACTAGAACTACATTGTCGATGGCACACTCCCGCTATTTCCCCAAAAGTAACCCCTATCCCCCTTCCCGATTACCTTATGCAAAAATAAATTACTGTAAAATGTAGAACTCATGGTTATGTTTGATTTGATACGCTAAAGGACTATAAAAAACAAAAATAACCCCCACGGCTCCACCCCTCTGGCTCGGTCCCTGGGGATCATATAAAAAATCCGAAAGTGTTGCGCACATCGCAATACATTTATCTACCATGACTAAAAGTTTCAAGTCGTTGTTCAAACATTGTAGAAAAACTTATTTTACCCCTTATTCCTCAATTAACCCCCCCCCCTTATACCATATGCTAAAATAAATTACTGTAAATATAAAACTCATTATAATGTTTGATTTGATATGATAAAAGACTAAAAAAAAAAAAGATGATACGCGCCGGCCCCTTTGGTCATATTATTCTCCCGAAAGTGTGGCGCACTTCACATACATAAATCTACCATGTCACAAAGTTTCAAGTTCCTAATTCGGAGAAGATGTCGTTTACAGGCATTCCGTCAAATTAACCCCTTTTGGCTCTGCCCATTTGTCCCCTGGGGGTCAGGGACTTAATTTGTACAATCTTGAATCCCCTTCACCTGAGGGTGCTTCCTGTCAAATTTGGAGGAAATCTGCCCTGTAATTTAAAAAGAACTAGAACTTGCCCTAAAATGTTAACCTGTAGAACTTGCCCTAAAAACTTTAACCTCTTCCAAAAGACTTGTGTTTTGGACCAATAATGAGGAAATATGGTCCAATTTGTTGTTAAGGAACCACAAAGCAATTGCTGTAACCATATTACAATGTAAAACTAATTAATGTTGAGACACCAAAACACAACTTGCTGGAAAACTGTAACCAAGTGGGACGACGACGCCGTGGGTACTGCTATAGACCCCATATTCTTCGAATAAACAAGCTTGAAATATCATAGTAATGAATCTTTGCTAAAATGAATACATGACGGTATTTAATTAACTACACAACCGATAAAAACGCTAAGGGATTTGAGCAGAACAAATGTAGAGTTCCGTTTAGTTGTTCTATTAAAATCGCTTGAAGCGTAGTTGTCAAGCCTGACGTCATTAACATATGCCGACAAAGAAAATACTGTTTTTCCCCCATATTTAAATACAATAACATATTCTTCATTGTAGTGATGTAGAATGTAATAAAAAGAAATCTAGTTTTCCCGTTATTTTCCACACGTTATCAAGCGTATTGCACAATATACCGATATTTTCACTCAAGCAGTCGCCATCGAAACTTAAACATAAACTTTAACGCATTATCAGTGAGCTTCCTTTTATTGGCGAACTGAATATATTAAAAATATTCTTATGACGAAAAAGTGAAACTTTGAATCGATATAATATCAAAAAACATTACAGTACCTACCATATATTCAACACATTACAGTACGTACCAAATATTTAACATATTGCAGTACGTTCCATATATTCAACACATTGCAGTACCTACCATATATTAAAAACATTACAGTACGTACCAAATATTTAACACATTGCAGTACGTTCCATATATTCAACACATTGCAGTACGTACCATATAAAACACATTGCAGTACGTTTCATATATTAACACATTGCAGTATGTTCCATATATTAACACATTGCAGTACGTACCATATATTAAACACATTGCAGTACCTACCATATATTACAATCGATTGTCATGGTTTCTCCAGGAGCATAGCTATTTTTGTCGTAATGACAATTGCATTCTGTCGGTAAAACACATTGTCCTTTCTGAAGTACGCAATTGCTTGGGCATTCACATCCGGATACAAACAGTCCGTCGTTAGGGTAGGTATTAGGAACGTGTACAAATATGTTGTTGCACGTGCGCGGGGAAAACAAACTGTAATCACTGTAAATAAATCCTGTTGGACAGGATTGAGCTGCAAACAAAGGAATTATCTGGTTTACAAATCTGATTAATATCTGAATGGGTACATATGGCATATATTTGGTATATTGTTAACATATCCATAGACGATGTGGTCATACAATGCCTACTTAAACTGCCTTCTAACAAAAAGGTCATAGACATGAGACCGAAGCATGCTACTCCACGTGACGCCCTGATGTCTGTACAACCGGAGATTAATTTGGAAACATCAAGAGACAAACGAAAGTACATAATTTATGAATACAAAACACGTAAATGAAACTTTTTTTATCATTATTTGGTGAAATGATTTTAAATTCTGACGGAAAATAATGGTCATAAAGGAAATACTTTTTTCTATTTAACCACCTTTGAACTTTTGCAAAAACCGACTTCATTACTAGCAAGATTCTTAAGTTCATCTAGAATACACAAAAAATCAAGAGCTGTAAACTAAACTAGTTTTATCGACACATCTAAATTACGGAATAATCGCGAAACGGGCAACATTAATAAATACCAAACATTTAAATTTCGTAACGAAACCGCCTTCTTGAAATAACGTCCTCATCAACGATACTACTCTTTATAACTCACGACAGATTACGGAGCTCCTCCAGTGTACCATGATACCATGTAGACCACACTCGTGAGCAAAGGCTCCGAGATGTTGACACAACACCGACTCTTTTTCCTCCGGTGGAGCCTCACAGAACTCGTTCATGCACAGATTGTACCACCCAGCGTGGCTGAACTGGAAACAGTGAACACAAGCTTAGTAAAGAATATGTTAATACTTACTAATGCACATATTGTACCATCCAGCGTGGCTGAACTGGAAACAGTGAACACAAACTTAGTAAAGACTATTCTAATACTTACTAATGCACATATTGTACCACCCAGCGTGGCTGAACTGGAAGCAGTGAACACAAACTTAGTCAAGACTATGTTAATACTAACTAACGCAAAAGTTCCTACAAAAAATGGTCGTGAATGTTCACTGCAGAAGTGAAAATTATTGCATGTTTACGTGTTGAGCTAATTATAATTAGCGCTAAAATCCACAGGCTAATATGTATACTAAGTATGACAATTATACAAATTATATATAAATATATACATATATCTATGGAACTCTAACATTTCGACATACAAGGGTATTTTCTTTTACGGTTACTGAATGTTTTAAATTGAAATGCAATAAGCAATACACGAAATTCGAAATTAAAAGTTTGAATAAATTGACACATTTGAAAATTTTCATTCTTGTTTAGAAAGTTCAGAGGCTGTATAATAAGACATTAAAACAATTTTATTTAAGGCAACGAATTAGTTATTAAGTATACTAGCACACATCAAGGAGCAGCTGGGTTGCTGCCCTATGTGAGGTATATCCTTTAGTGCAGTATATACCCGGTTTGATGTCCCCAAATTCGAAATTACGGTTATTTATTTACATATAAAGCTCATGGAGCAATACAGGAGCTAAACAACCGTGAAACTCTAGTCGATTGCATTGTTCTGAGTACGGGTTTATCAAATATGCACAGGGATAAGTAATAACAAAAATAGAATTGAAGGAAACACCGGTTTTATGACATTAGTAAATCGATACAGAAAGTACTAGTATATAATAACGGAACCATTTGACCTTTAAATGATAAAAAAGAAAACATATGTCCGAAGTGTTACAAACACACGTAGATGAATAGTGAAAGAAGAAAAATTGCAAAAAACGGTTTGTTACAACAAAATCATTTGTTATCAAACTAGTGTATGTTTTGCTAATACAATGACAAATTCTAAGTAGGAATATGTTCATCGTATGACTTCATCTGTGTCCACCCGTGAGCGTGACTTTTACCGACACTCACTGATTACTTAGTATACCCGACAACCTGACTCCACAGAAGGGCAAATTATGGCTCATTTCTAATATCAATACTATATATCTATATGCGTCCTACTTGCCTTTTCACGGCACGCGCTAAACATATCCGACAAAATGACACTACATGCTTTCCGGGCATCGTCTTGATCCGTCCCGGAACAATAATTAGGAATTTGCGGAGCATACGCGCACTGAAAGAGAAATATGTTATGGAATTAGTTATTATGAAGGCGATGACGTCACAACAGCAAGGGTTTATCTCCGACGGGTGTACGTTATTATTATTATCATTAGATTCTTAACGGCGCATCAACACAAAATAGGTCAGTAGAGCCAATCATTGTAGGTAAAAAAAACAGGTCAAAGGAAATAATATTAAACGAACGAAAAGGTACAAGATGCACGTCAACTTTAAAAGTAGAAGTTGCTATGGTTAGTTTTATCTCTTTGAATAGACAAACAGTTTTGAAGTAGGTTAGAATTGTAGAAATATTATTTGCTTTTATAAACAGTTTCCTCTGTTATAAATAGTTCGTTACATGCTGTGCATTGAAGTTACTCTTCGCTGGTCAATAAATACAGGGTAATGTTTGAATGACACATCCAGAGACAGACAATGACAACATTGTCGTGAAGGTTTACTGTATAGCTTGGCGATGCAAGACAATTTTGTCTAGTTTAATGTGTAAACAGCTAAGTATTTGTAATGTTAAACCCAACATAGATTTCCAATCTAGAGGACAGGGTTTAGTGCATTCAGGTTGCAATGTAAATGAGTTTTTATAGCACAACCAGTTAAAGTGTTTACGTGTGGCGTTTCTATAGCTTGATCGGTATTTACTCGGTCACCTTCATCAAGCAAAAACCTTGTCCACCGATCTACCGTAGTAGTCATCGAAACGTTACCTTGTACTATATAACCCATATATTTGCATTTTTACCATTGGACAATTGTTTAATCATACTTATTTGTTCTTAAATAATTAATTTAAATACTTCGTTTGTATATGCATTATCTTTTAAACAACATTGGCGGAGTAGTCCATTTTAAATAAAATTGGTACCAATCATTAACTGAAGTCATTTGAGCGTTTGACGAAGGGGAATTGTCCATGTTATCCGAGGCGAAAAGACTCCTATTGAACAAGGTTAATATAAAACTTCATTAGTAACCAACGTGTTACGTCCGAGATTGTTTAGTTTCATACTCAAATGAAACGTATTTCTGCTGGTAATGTTCATATAATGGGTTGTAGCGCAAATGTAAATATATACTTATAAACCGCAAAAATAGTGTTATAGAAATTATACTGCGTGTATTAGCAAGTCATTTCGTCAAGGGAATTGTTCAGTTACATGATTATTTCATTCTTAGGGTAGCACTTAAAGCAACAAAATGTTGGAAAAAATAAGAGAAAATACCGAAGTGTCAATAAATCAATAATTCCAACTCAGAAACTATAAACCAGGAACAAAATATGAGCAAATGAGAAATGTTCACGCCGATCCTTAAGAAGTATAAGAGAATCAAGCCAACAGTAATATAAACAAAAACTGAACAAGAGTCCTGCATCGCTGTCTTAAATATTGATTGGTTTGGTTTAGTATTGATTAACGTCCTATTAACAGCTATGGTA
Organism: Mizuhopecten yessoensis; assembly: GCF_002113885.1. Lineage (NCBI taxonomy): Eukaryota > Metazoa > Mollusca > Bivalvia > Pectinida > Pectinidae > Mizuhopecten > Mizuhopecten yessoensis. The sequence continues at coordinate 176,482 of NW_018408040.1, forward strand.
ATTTAAGGACGGCCCTTTCCTGTGTGCAAGATGCATGCGTGTAGTTTATGTGCGAGTGTTTTGGGAGGATGCGATATGTTCGTGTTTGTCTCCTTGTGATAGCACGGAACTGATGCCGACTTTATAGTGCTACCTCTCTGAAACATACTGCCGAAGACACCCAGCAGGACACCCCACCCGGTCACATCATACTGACAACGGGCGAACCAGTTGTCTCACTCTCAAATTGATGAGCGCTAAGCAGGAGTAGAAACTACCATTTGTACAGACTGGTATGTATCGGCCAAGGGACAGAACCCAAAGCCTTCCTCACAGGGACGAACGCTCAACTAAAGGCCAAAAGTGAGGCATTGTCAAGGGAGACATTAAGGAGAATAAAGTTGTTTAGAAAGAAGAGAAAAGATAAGACCCCAAATGTAGTCGCCTCTTACGAATTCGTACGCACTACATGCAGGGACACACTTAAAAAGATCACCGCTGTAATAACGATATATAACAAAGTTCTGCCATTTAAAATTAAAATGTACTCGAGTAGCGTTGCTGTTATAAGAGAAAATGTATAAATCATGTTGCAATCAAAATATTCACGTTGCTGACAATTTTTTTAAAATCCTATAGGTATGATAGCATACAATACATCACCAACACACACGCAGGCATACACACATAGGGAGATATTACCCAGGTGACATAGGACTAGTAGTTATCGCCTGATAAAAATGTATTGATTAAAGCATATGCTAATTGTATTGATTGTAAAAATTGTATATCTATGTACTGTAAAGCGCTTTAGAGTGGGCTTTACTAGCTAGATAGGGCGCTATATCAATGTTGTATTTACTATTATTCTAGCTAGATAGGGCGCTATATCAAATGGTGTATATTATTATTATTCAAGCTAGATAGGGCGCTATACAAAATGTTGTATTTACTATTATTCTAGCTAGATAGGGCGCTATATCTAAAGGTGTATATTATTATTCTAGCTAGATAGGGCGCTATATCAAATGGTGTATATTATTATTATTCAAGCTAGATAAGGCGCTATACAAAATGTTGTATTTATTATTATTCTAGCTAGATAGGGCGCTATACAAAATGTTGTATTTACTATTATTCTAGCTAGATAGGGCGCTATATCAAATGTTGTATATTATTATTATTCTAGCTAAATAGGGCGCTATATCAAATGGTGTATATTGTTATTATTCAAGCTAGATAGGGCGCTATATCGAATGTTGTATATTATTATTGTTATAGCTATATAGGGCGCTACGTGAAATGTTGTATATTATTATTCTGGCTAGATAGGGCGCTATATCAAATGTTGTATATTATTATTGTTATAGCTATATAGGGCGCTACGTGAAATGTTGTATATTATTATTGTAATAGCTAGATAGGGCGCTACGTCAAATGTTGTATATTATTAATACTCACATCGCTGTAATCGTCGGTTATCCAGGACTTTGCGAAGCTTGCGGCATCAACAGTTGTAGTTCCTAGCCGGGTCATGAAGTCGTCTGTTAGTCGAGGGAAGAAACACACACCATCAATAGTTATTGCCAAATTACCCCAACAGAAGGTTTAATATCCGATCCCTATATAACGTCTACCTCGGACTGCTGGCGTATCTCCGATTTCTAAATAGGTTTAGTTTGCAAAAGGAAACTGCAACACCATTTACTATTTAAACCAGCCAGCCTATGAATGTAGTTAAGTATTTGTTCCCAAATAATTATATTTAGGAAGCAAGAAGTACAACTGGCCTGTATCATTCACGTATTATAATTAGTAGAACGGGTATGACAACAAGTACTGGTTGTGATACAAAAAAATATGTTATTCATACTTACCAACCCAAAGAAAATGTTTAGTAATATCATTCAACTGTTATTCATAATACATCCTTGATATATAAAAAGTGTCAGTCTAGCCCTGCTAGCTTATCTTATTGATTCAAATTCTACAACCTAAAGACTAATTGGTTGATTGTTTAAAGCGATTAATGTTTTAGCAAATGTTATGGTCCTATAACACACATTGCTATTGATGACTTATAAACGCTCTGCTTTACGCAAGTTTGTCAGCAATAGCAATGTGTGTTATAGGAACATAACAAAATTTGCTAAGATATTCATTATTTATATTTACATTTCGATAGAGTAGTTATGGTTTATTAAGTTTCTAACTATTTCGAATAGTTCTCTGAACAGCAAGTTAAGTTTTAACAACAATGAAATTGATGACGCCACAACAGTTGCCTTCTCATTGCATTGCAATGGGAGGATGCACATCAAATGTAAATATAGATATTTGAATTAGAGGACACAGATGACTGGCTTCTTCACATTTGAATTACATGGACACGGTTGCCTACTTTGATAGAATCCATCGTTGTTTCCACACAATCCGACAACCATTAACATACTAGTGGCGTAATCGTTGTCCATGGTCAGGTATACAGTCGCCTTGGCATTGACTTTAAGTCTCAGTTTGGTCTCGTACGTAGACACGAGTATCCAGTCTTCGTTCCGCATCAACATGTAACCTGTATATGCAATGTAACATTCATGAGTTAACATGTATAATATTTCGATAAACTGTAACCACTAAAGATAATATGACTGTCCATGTAAATGACGTGTCTATGCTTAAGTTTGGTTTTATTGGTTGAACGTCATATTAATAGCAAATGGCATTCATGCGTGTAATGTTTGAAAAACACCACACACAATTAAAAGGTTAAACTTTAAAAATACACACTGCTATATCGTGCATGCAGCATGGTGTTCAAATACACCATTCAAACCATCGCACGCAATGTTCGTTGTTTCATTTGTGCATAGTCGGATTAGTTCCTTCAAAAAAGATTGCTCTTACCTATTTCTGTGTTCTGTTGAAGTTGTTTTGTGTTTATGATTCGTAATTATCATGTAGTTAATCCTATAACCATTACATTAAAGAACGTTTTTGTTTCTTGAGCAATAGTCTCTAATTATATCCATGAATCAATGTGTGCATTCTGGGTATATAAATGTATGAGAAATGCCAAGGGATATTTAACAAAGTTGGGAATCATTCAAATCATCGCGCAAAATGTCAGAGAGAACGAATGTATGTATGTATGTGCACGTTCAGCACATATAGCACCCGTCCACATTCCGGTCATTGTGAAAGCGATGTGTGAGTGATTATACATATATAGTTAATCCATAGGTTTCTTTGTCCACGTTATTGAACAAATACAAGTATCGAACCTACACTACAGTTTGTGTACAACACATATCCTGTAACAAATCCAATCTATGATTCTGTACAAGATGTGGAGTAAGATCCTGTATATGCAGCAGAAAGTCTTGCTTCTATTGTATGACAAACCCGTAAGTAACACATTGATACATAAAAGCTGCCATAATCAGTGCAGCTCAACACAATTGAATATAGTCTTTGGCAGTGAATGGTGTACAAGAAAACCTGGTCTATACGTACCTGCGGAAGAAATAGGAACTTTATCAACCAAATCAATTTCCTGGCCGTCGACGAAGCACCTTCCCTCAAATAACTCGAGTGTTTTGTGCAGATGGACAAGCACAGTTATTTTCTGAAATAAAAATAATCATTCTGTTTACTATTTTAGATCAAATTGTACATTTTCTAGAAATTAAAATGTGAAAAAGTTGTGTGTGCGCTATATGCTGGCCCAGTTGCTCAAAAGGTGATTAACGTAATTTTGTTTTGTTTATTTATATAACTCAATCATGATGCGATGCTTTACCTTTGTACACGTGTCAGGGGAGTCACAGCCGATCGGTTCAAGGTAGACCTGCCACTGACCCGCGTAGTCCGCTGATAGCACATATTTACAGGTACCCGCGAAATTATATTCTCTGCCATCAAATGTACGGAAGAAGTATCTTCCAAAGCTGACACAGGTACGGAAACCGACGTCGTGATCCTGGCCTATCACACTAATAGGGCTTTTAAAATCTGTATGAAATGTATCTTAATGTATGAACAAATATAAAAAAAAGTTAATGATCGACATCTACAAAACATTCGAAGTAACTGGATGGTAACATTATAACGTGATCATATCAATCGAATCTGTATATACATACGGTCTACAAGATACACATCGGATAAATGGACTCGTATAAAAGGTATCATTGCAGTTTATGTCATAACAGTTGAACTCTTTACGTTCCATAGGTAACAATTCTCCCCAATTTTACTGCTATCTATCGTAAGGCTGATATTTTCAAGGCAAGCAACTTCTTAACATTATTTGAACTGATCTGTACTTCCTACACACATATGTAGCGGAACTGGACTGGGTCGATCTTCGACGACCAGGTAGCTGAATTGGTAGAGCGTTCGTCTAGAGTTCGGAGGAGCCCGGGTTCGAATCCTGATCCGGCTTTTACATTTTCTCTTTCTTCTGTTACAACGATACTGACATACACTCTGGTGTTGTCGACAAACCCTAATATTGACCAATATGGCCCCCGTATTCCTAACAAGAGCGATACTTACACTAAAGATTCCTGTGACTCACCATTATTATTCATATCAAGACTATAATTTCTATAACAGGTTTCAGATAAAGTCGTCTATTTCTACAGGACACGACGAACGTTGTTCTTTCTACACCAGTCATTATCCTTTCTGGACCGGAATGGCTTTCTATTTGCAGTTGCTGTTTTTCCAAACATTTGGTTTCGAGTCTCTTTTTGAGAAGTACATAAAATATGAAAGGGACAAGAAGACGGTAACGACGGGACAAATATATCAACGTGCGGAATCAGGAACGGGCTATCCCTAATACGTCCTGTCCGTGACAACACTATGGACATATTCATAGCAGTAGAAGTAACGTAATTTTGTGTCAAACTTCTTAAAATAACTTTTAGCGTTTTACGACTTACTTGCGCAATCGTCACACCGGTTTCCCGAGGTTCCCCAGCCATTACTGGATGAGGACTCACAGCACTGCTGCATAGTGACTTTCTCCTGACCGAATCCCTCCGCCTTCGGTCCGTGACAGAATGTCGTACCGTAACAGTACTGCAGCTGATCGTAGTATCCTTCAAGAGACAAAAACTCGATTTAAGCATTTTTCTAATTTTTTTCCGTTTCTCCCTGCTTTCGTTTCAGGTACTATCAAACTGAGTAAGTTGATATATCTTCGGTTTGTTGATATATACATAATTGAAGCAATTTTCTATTTCTTATTCATTAATGATTCGATTATCAGCCGATCTGTTCATAAATAGTCTAAACACGTTGCCTGTATTAATATATTTATCATAGCATGTTATGAAACATGCGAAACTACATTTGCGCAATATAACTACCTAGTTAATGCATTATTATTATTGATAATTATAACAACTACACAAATAAGTAAGGATTTTAACACCAATATTGATACATTATTCAATCACGTTATTTACTAAATATTTACATTTGCATGACTTTGACACTTCATAATCTACTTGAAAGCTGAGTCGTTGATAGGACTTTAAATGGTATGAACACGAGACACAATTCTAAGCAAAACAGCACGCGACAAATTCCGGCTGTTGAACAAATATGTGCAGACTGTCGATAAGACGGGATGTTTTTAAAATATTTAATATATAATTCGTAGGTTGAAAGAAACTTGAATCGCGGAAAATCTTAAACATAGACATTGCACTGTTTTTATGGCATCAATGATCTAATTGAATGGCACACATTTGCAAGCAAACAAATTATAATACGCTGTTTGTTTGCAAAGACGTGACATTCAAATACTTCATAAATGCCATACAAAAATAGTTCAATACTTAAATAAGATCTAATACTAAGATTATATTATAACAATGGTTTCCTTACCTCCTGACACGTCTTCACACGTGTACCCAGTGTACCCTGTATAACACGTACACGTGTGAGGGGCTGAGCACTGGCCGTATACACAGGTGGGGTCGCAGATAGCTGAAAACATTACCGTTATCGGGTAATTAGTAATGGGAATGGAATAATGAAACTTCGAATGCATTTTACTACGGTTCCAAACGAACCAAAAAGATACTGTCAATATACTGATTCAAACGGACTTAGGACTTGCATTATCATTTAATTGAGAAATTATGAAGTACAATTTAGAAATCGTGTTCTACATATGAAATAGTTTCTATAGAAACAGGTGAATAAAACGTAAGTATTATTATTTGTCTATTATGATAAGCCGTTGATACTTACGCTGGTCACAGTTGTCACTTTCCCATCCAGCACAGCATTTCTCCACGTGCTCCTTGTACGATCTGTATCATAACACAACATTTAAGGAATGTTTACTTGTTTTTTGTATTATTTTATGGCCAAATGAGAATTTGAGTCATTTAGGGCCAAACAACAATGTAAAAAATATGAATACACAAAAGCCAGAAATAAAGGGTTAAAATGTATAAAAGATGCCAAAATATATCAATAGCAAACGAATTGTTCATACAATATATCATATCGTATTATAGAGAGTAATTGAATGTAAATAATCATGGATTGATTGCACAGAAACTGTATCAAATAATCGTTTCAGAGTGTACATTATAAAATCTGTCACGTATTTGTTTGAAATCAATCATAAAGTGTTTGACAGTAAATGGTTGATGACATGCAGGAATGTATACTTTTCCCTGTTTACAATCAGTCTCGGGAGAAGTACCCCGCTCACTAAAATAATCTTATTTGTTAGTTATTGTTGATTCTTAGAACATAATTTGGAATTTTGGGTGCTAACACTATCTAATAAAGACGCAGTGGCTACCAATCTGAAGTGTTATATTACTAAAATGCCATGGACACCATTCTGTCACATCTAATGTAGTCACATAGCAACTGGAGTTTGTTCCGCGGGATTCGAGTTTTAACAAAAGTTTATCTGTACAACTTACATCCCGCGATATTAATTGCCGATTAACACATCTAACAGATGAAACAATTTCCATGGCGACTTAATCTCGGATTTATCATGTTCGTATTTCTATGTGTCTGCTTCATTTGCGGTATTTCGAAGACGGCCCATTAACATTAGGAAAGAGAACGAAAACAAAGCGAAAAAACATCGGTTTCCAAAACTGTTAATTGTGATGTGGACAGAAAATCCATGTAGTGTAGACGAGATGGGTATACAGCATGGAACTAGTTCAACCGCTATTGTCATTCAAGGACGCCCTCCTCTGTGTGCAAGATGCATGCAGTGTGTTTTGGGAGGCTGCGATACGTTCGTGTTTGTCTCCTTGTGATAGCGCGGAACTGATGCCGACTAGATAGTGCTACCTCACTGAAACATACTGCCGAAGACACCCAGCAGGACAACCCCATCCGTTTACATTATACTGACAACGGGCGAACCAGTCGACCCATTACCAAATTGCTGAGCGCTAAGCAGGAGTAGAAACTACCATTTTTACAGACTCTGGTATCCCTCGGCCAGGGGACAGCACCCAAAGCCTTCCTCACAGGGGCGAACCCTCAACTAAAGGCCAAAAAGGGTGGCATTGTCGAGGGAGACCCCAGGAAGAAGAAATTTGTTTAGAAAGAAGAGAAAAGATAAGACCCCACACTTAGTCGCCTCTTACGATCATGCAATGGGGGCAGCAGGTACAATTCTTACGCCCCACCTGCAGGGACGATACATCTAACAAATGAAAATAGGTGTTGAATGAATGATTAATACACTTACCTATAATAAAGGCACATATCATCGCTCTCCACAAGACCTGCAAGATAAAGTGTAGGATGCAGTAGTTGATACACTGCGAACATTTAAGTTTGTTTTTCATTTTTATCCAGTTTTAAGACGTTGGTGACAATTACAAAATACTGGAATAAAATTTGGGCCCAGATATATCCGGATTTTCAACACCTTAATTTGTTCAAAGATGTCCTGTTGTATTACATGCAAAAACCTACGGCAAAAATCTTACCGAAATTGGGTTTTTCGTGTCCTAAAAAGGGTAGGTAAATCACAAATAAAAAATGCTGTTTTCAAAATGAGCTAAAACAACCAAAATATTAATATTTCTATTTTTGACCTGCAATGGTGTTAAAACACCTTAAAGTGATACCCAGGATAATTGTGCTTGGTATTTGATAACAGAACGCAATAAGACAGAAAGTCACGATACTTGTGTATCAGGGAAGGAGGAATGTTTGTTTGTTTGATTTTGTTTAACGTCCTATTAACAGCTAAGGTCATTTAAGGACGGCCTCCCCTGTGTGCAAGATGCATGCGTGTAGTGTATGTGTGTGTATTTTGGGAGGCTGCGATATGTTCGTGTTTGTCTCGCGGAACTGATGCCGACATTATAGTGCTACCTCACTGAAACATACTGCCGACGACACCCAGCAGAACGCCCCACCCGGTCACATTATACCGACAACGGGCGAACCAGTCGTCCCACTCCTAATTTGCTGAGCGTTAAGCAGGAGAAGAAACTACCATTGTTAAAGACTTTGGTATGTCTCGGCCAGGGGACAGAACCCAAAGCCTTCCTCACAGGGGCGATCGCTCAACAAATGGCCTAAAGTGAGGCATTGTCAAGGGAGACATTAGGAAGAAGAAAGTTATTTAGAAAGGAGAGAAGAGATAAGGTCCCAAATGTAGTCGCCTCTTACGATCATGCAATTGGGGGCAGCAGGTACAATTCTTACGCCCTACCAGCAGGGACGGGAGGAATGTAATAGGAGGAATGTAATACCCATACCTCTATTTTAACTTGTGATAAGGACCAGTTTGCGACAGGTACATAGTCAGCCGGTAAGACCTGTATTCTATTACTATCATTGAAAGACAAGTTTGTTGTGATGAGCATCATCGTCATGCGGTATGTTATTGTCAATATAAAACGCTGCCAAACAGGAGCCTTGTACATTTACCTACGTAAGTCAAGTACGTACCTTGAACTATGGCCGTTAATTCCTCTATGGAAAGTGTAGTTTCATTAAGTAGAAGATTGTATCCCGATTCAGTCATTATCCCGAAGTTTCTGCAAAAGGAGCTCTGTCGCTCCGTTCGTGTTTGTTCGTAAGGACAGAGATTTCTTAAATATGAAATAGAAATGCTTTAAAACATAATTAATTATACTTTTAAGCGTTCAATATCAAAACAATGTATATATGATTATTGCCGAATAAACAGAATGGCGGGGATATAAAAAACAGGTTTTGTCTTTGTAAAATGTTTCTGTAGCAAACCCCGAAAACCAAAGATTTAATCTAAAAGGTAATAAACATTTCCAATTTCAAGCAATGTAAATTGTCATGGAAACGATGCCAAAAGTATGTACTTGATTGTTAATTTTGCATTTACAGAGTGTGTCTTATAGACCATTAATAAGTGTGGTGGTAACGCAACCATATGTGTTATATTTAAATTTCACACATTGTACTATGATCCGTGTGTAATGCTTATTACACTTAGTGATCGGTTCACAAAGGCGTGCTTCAGATGGGTATCAACGGAATCAAAGTATTGATAGCGCGTTGCACAATGTATTTGATTATATCATTGTATGTTTTTGACAACAATCTTATATAAATGCGATTGTGCTACTATAGTGCACGCTATTCTCAGACGTTCAGTTCACATTTGGAACATGTGATTTCAAGATATTTACTTTTCGTCAGGGAAGTGTCCGTAGTTGTATCAAATACTTTAAATTTATCCGCAAATAATCTTTAAGAAATAGTTACAGCTACATCATAACGGAAAGTATGAATACAGATTTGTACAAATATTCGTACGTGAAAGGAACATCATTGTTACCCGTCTTTTAAAATAAGGTAATTTCTGTCCCTTTAGATTTCTAATATCTTGGTGATACAGAGGATTATTTGTAATTAATGTACTTACGGGTCCTGAGCGTGGTTTGACGTCGCACACCATATCGTTGCACCTAACACAAGCCCAATGGCCAGATAATTGGTGACCTCCAAAGGCCTAAACATCGTCTGGGATCTACAGAACAATGTTTTAAATCTTCAAATTGACAAATTTTGATTCATAAGCCATCAATATCTTACCTTTGGCTTTAACCGATGGGAATGAAAGAAGCCAGGAATTTATACTCTAATATTGGACAATACCATATCACAGATATCAACAGAAACACACATAATTACAACAAACCCTTAGATCTCCTTTTTAAATATTGTTTGCATAGAATTGCAATCAATTTGATTTGTTTTTAATTGTTATGTTTCCTTTAAACCTATGATCTTCCAAAACCGATATTTAATGTAAAGGAACATGTGTGCTATTTTGTCACAAAATGGTTTTTTTTGATGTTCGTGCCATCTTCTGCATACTTATCGATGTAGGACTGGCTTAATTGTGCCTTGTAATGTTTGCTTATCAAGACGTATATCTATGTTAATTTACACGTCGATTGATGATAACGGTTTGCTATCGCCAACTGATTTCTTTCCGCGCCCAATCTGATGTAAAAAAGCCGTCATCTTCTTTTAATCCTTATCGATTGACGCAAACCCTTGGTACGAAACATTGTTACCATTTAATTAATAACACATGCCTTTGTATACATGTATCATATACTATCTCAACATTCATGAGAAACTACATGCACAAACTTCACAGATGTGTGGTAGTGACGTATTAGCGGTATGAACTTCTTCACATCTTGTTTAATATTGTCCTCCCATTAAAAACACATAATCTGTGGGGAAGGGCCACACCATATGTTGTTTGATACGACTGTTTGTGCGCTATCGGGTGATCATATGCTAATTATGTATATATTGAGCTATCGGGTGCGCCACGCCAAAATAACGCAACGGTGTTAATTCAACACCGAATATTTCTGAATTATTTAATGTTGACTCGGACTGACTGGCATCAAAGAAACAAACTAAACATTAAGAAATGGTGACAGGTTTTTTTAACTCCTTCGCAAGTACCTTTTTATTATTATTACATATTTCACGTCCCAACAAACACGAACATATCGCAGCCTCCTAAAATACACACGCATGCATCTTGCACACAGGGGAGGCCGTCCTTAAATGACCTAGCTGTTAATGGGACGTTAAACAAAACAAGAGGCCCGTGGGCCTTAACGGTCACCTGAGTCCTACAGTATTTATTTTTGTTGTTGAAACATGTACCCATTGGCGGCCGTGGCAGCCATATTGAATTTCTGATAGACCCGCAAAATAACAACACTTTGTCAGAACCATGAGCCGATCATTCCTACAAAATTTCAGTTCAATCGGCCTAGCAGAACTTCACTTTAAGTTTGAAATAGTTTTTCAAAATGGCGGCCGTGGCGGCCATATTGGATTTCTGATCGACCTGAAAAATAACAACACTTGGTCAGGGAGATGTCAGTAACCTTCCCATGAAATATTAATGAAATCCCTTTGCCAGTATTTCAGCTTAAGTTGAAAATGTAAAATGTTAACGGACGACGCACGACGGACGACGGACGACGACGGACGAAAACGGAAAGCAATAGGTCACTTGAGCTAAAGCTCAGGTGACCTAATAAAAATAAAAACAAAACAAACCAAACGTCCCATCAACGCAGACACGCTATGTATTGTCGGGAACTATTCACAATAAAACACACACGTACCCTTTTGAGGTAAGTGATATGTTATGTCCCATATATTAAGCCTCTAGTAAGTTTAACGGTCTTTATATAAATACTGATCAAACAAAACCGCGATTTTTAAAGCACCGACAAGACGGGAAGTTGTCGATGTTTTTTGTAGGTTTGGTTTGGTTTTATTTTGTTTAACGTCCTATCAACAATTAAGGTCATTTAAGGACGACCTCTCCTGTGTGCAAGATGCATGCGTGTAGTGTATGGGTGTGTATTTTGAGAGGCTGCGATATGTTCGTGTTTGTCTCCTTGTGATAGCGCGGAACTAATGCCGACTTATAGTGCTACCACAATGAAACATACTGCAGGTACAATCGATGTAGTCCGTGCACTACTGTAAACTATGCACACATGTTCGTTGTAACTGTATATTATTTACATTTTTACATCAAATTAAACATGTCATAAACACACGCGGGGAAATTACAGCTGACATTCGCAGATGACCCTTGGAATCAGAATACAATGCAAGTCATTTGAATGTATACACTGAATGGTATATATTTTGTATGAAATGAGGCACGTCTTTAAATGACCTCAGCTGTTAATAGAGCGTTAACAAATTAAACGAAACCAAGCCAATTGTATGAATACTTCAAAAGGCAGCAAAATTGTTGACAAATGAACTTCAAGCGTTGTATATTTTACATTTTCGTTAGAAGCGACTAATAATTTGTATATTTTTCCTTTTTCCCACGTTTTGTTTTCTTTTGTCTTGGACAAAATGTGATACATATATAACTTATAACGCGGGACATAATTGTTGTGCTCGTTCTATATATATCTGTCAAATATCATCCTGTAAAACAGTAATGTACCGCATGGAGCAATTAATACCACATATTTTATAACAAATATAGAAAAAGAGAAAAATATTACTTCTAACTGTCGGCTCCCACAAAGTGCGACATGCTGAACAGCGCTATCAGCAAATAACATTTATATGCTGAATTTCTTTCTAATAGTTTCTCGTTTACTTTGAAATATCACATGATCAATATCTGTCTAAACATGTGTTCATAGGTAGATGGTTATCAGTGGTTATCAGTGACTAATGTTTGCACATCAAATATATTGGATGTCCTTAAGAAATGCTTTTATATTACAAAACATTGCCATTCGTAACAGTCTATATATATATATATATATATATATAGATGTTTTCATTCTGTTTATGTTCAGCCCTGTATTGAAATGGAAGCTAACGGGCCATCAGGCTGTTACCCAATCAATAGCATTCGAATCAGATCAGACGTGAACAACATACAAAGTATGACATATGTTAAAATGTGTCTGACCAATTAGGAGACGATTAACATTAAATAAGGTATTGGACGACATCAGTGATGTGTGGTAACAGAGAGGGCAATCAAGTTTACCCTAAAATAATGTTTACTACAGACACAGTTCTTGCTGTTAAATCATCACCTCAGTCGCTTTGATGACGTGCCTCCATGCGTGTCAGGTATGCCGAATGCAACCAGGAAAATATTCTACACTCCGGTCACATTATACTTACAACGAGTCCTGTTCAGTTCAGTCCTTTATTACATTGAACCTTACGGCTGATCGGTTTAAAATAGACATATATACAGGGATAAACAATACAATCATTATCAGCCATACCCTTGCATGAACACACACACACCTACATCGACATACACACCCACAAACACACACACATGCGCATCAATTGGTCAAAGTGTAGATGACATTTCTCGTTATATTGGTACATGGTCTTTTCTTTTCTTAATACTCATCTTAATACACTTGGATAAATTTGTTAACTGTTTTCTGTTCACTCACTGTTTCAATATGTTGGATACATGTATACATGCGAGGTCTATTATAGTAATATTTCTTAATAAGACGCTTTCTTAAATCTACAAATCATTCACATTTTAATATGAAATTCATCTTCGATATCCCCACTGTTGATGTATGCACATGTTCTTTCAATCCTATCTAAATTGTTATACCTACCAATTTCAATATTTAATTTTTGAGATGACAGTGCAATTTTTGTAATTTCGTTCAGATTTGTATTTCCTATTGGAAACTTGTGCAGCGAACACTTGGGAGATGAGTATATTATTTCTTTACTTTCTTGCTTAAATATATCACACTTTATACTTTTAATTATATTCATAATATTATTAGGATGTACAGGTATCTCCATATTGCCATATGTACCCTACTACCATTCTAAATAGTTCTTTTCTTACTCCATTCATTCATTCATTCACTTCCATTTTCTAACATTTCTTGATAACATGCATGCAAAATACAATTGTCAGTTTGTTTTAACTAGTATTTAAAAATTATAAATTTCCTTATTATTTCCAAAGGCAATCTTCCTAATCATTGGTAAACCAAAAATAAGATTTCTTAGGCCCTAATAATCTTTTATAAAACGTATTTTCTCTATAGTTGGTGCTTTATGAAAGTCCCAAACTTCCGCTCCATAATTAACAAGAGGCCCATGGGCCTTAACGGTCACCTGGGTCCTACAATATTTATTTATTTTATTATTTGAAATATGTACCAATTTGAGTAAAAAATAGTATAATGTTAACTTAACTTTGTCAGGACCATGAGCTGATCATTCCTAGACCAATTTTAAGTGAGATCGGCCTATTAGAACTTAGTAGCAAAATAGCGGCCATGGCAGCCAAATTGTATTTCTGATTGACCCGAAAAATAACAACACTTTGTCAGGACCATGAGGCGATCATTCCTACCAACTTTCAGTTCAATCGGTCCAGCAGAACTTGACTTTAAGTTTGAAATAGGTTTTCAAAATGGCGGCCGTGGCGGCCATATTGGATTTCTGATCGACCCGAAAAATAACAACACTTTGTCAGGACCATGAGGCGATCATTCCTACCAACTTTCAGTTCAATCGGTCCAGCAGAACTTGACTTTAAGTTTGAAATAGGTTTTCAAAATGGCGGCCGTGGCGGCCATATTGGATTTCTGATCGACCCGAAAAATAACAACACTTTGTCAGGACCATGAGGCGATCATTCCTACCAACTTTCAGTTCAATCGGCCCAGCAGAACTTGACTTTAAGTTTGAAATGTAAAATGTTAACGGACGACGGACGACGGACGACGACGGACGACGACGGACGAAAACGGATAGCAATAGGTCACTTGAGCTAAAGCTCAGGTGACCTAAAAATACTAGACATATATATCGAAAACATAAAGTTGAGTTTCAACTTTAAAATAGTTTTTCCCATTTACGTTTGATACTGAAAACAATGATTTTCTTGTTTCCCTGTAAAGGGATTTTTTGTTGATTTTGAAAAAAAAATCCATTAAAATTCATTAATATTCCCAGGTAATTAAATTCATCTTCGATATTTAATACACATCCGTCAAAGTACCACTTATCTTCTTCCCTTGATTTAACCCCGTTACGGAAAACCCCTGTTAAAAGTAAGATTCCATTTGTATAATGTATGTAACATTTTTTGCAATCCCTCCCTCAGAAGAAATTACATCTTTACATTGAAAAAAACATTCTGACATGTTTTTGTTACACTTCTCGCAACATTTTACATCTCTGAACAACGATCTTATAATATTCAACATCTTTCCTTCTATACCTTCTTTGATAAGTTTGTACCACAGATTCTGTCTATTAACGATGTCAAAAGCTTTCTTTTGTAAACAATAAAACAGCAATACATTCTTTTGCTATTTTTCAGGGTTTTAATCATTAATGTTTGTGTAATACAAATATAGCGTCAATAGTTGATAAATTCTTCTTAAAACAAAACTAAGCATCACTTCATTCAGAATAGTCGCTGTCGAAATTAGCAAGACGCTCATTAAGAATTGATGTAAAAAAATCCTCTAAACAGCTTACTAGAGTAATTCCTCTGTAATTATTTGTATCGTTCTTGTCTCCTTTCTTAAAAATAGAAATTACATTATCTACCGACCACGATGTAGGATGAAAACCAGATTAAAAACATTGTTAAACAGTACCACAAGACAGTGCATAAGTACATCTTTTCTTCTGACTAAGTGAATTAAAAGTAAATAATGCGTTTTTGTATTATCTATTTTTCAAACTTTGTTAAACCAAGGTTTATCCTTCACTAGGACATTTTAAACTTTTCCAGGGGTGGATGTAATAACAGTTAAAGGCATTAACAATTCATTTAACATATTAGTAAACTTATTCACACTCTCATCAATGCATTTTTGATTATCCTCAATATTATAACAAGCATTTAATAATTCTCGACGGTTTTCCTCTAGCAAATGCAATGCTCTCTCTGCATTATCATCATTCCATTTCACATGTGTCTATTTATTATCTTTATCATCATAACCAGGTACAACTACGTTTTGTTCACATGAATCCACAGTAATACAAATTGGAGAATAGTCTAAAAAAAATCCACTCTCAAAGTGGTTTGGTTTAGTTTGGTTTATTATTGTTTAGCGTCCTATGAACAGCTATGGTTATTTCAGGACAGCCTCTCATGTGTACAAGATGCATGCGTGTAGTGTAGTGGATCCCCTACTATTCAAAAAAGTTATACTACCGTTAGGATCATCTTGATGTCGTCCAATTACAATTCTAAAGGAAGTAGTTTTACACAGTAAAAGGAAATGTCGTCCAAATTGGTTAGTATACAGGTCAGAATTGGAACGTTTGGATGGTACAGAGTCAGTAACATAAATTACGATGTTCACTTTTGGTCTTCCACCAGTCATCAGTGTTACCCATTTAAATGTGTACGTCAAGAAAAGATATTCAGGGATTTATTTTTATGTCCGTGAACCAGTCATCATTTTTACCCATTAAAATGTGTATGTCAAGAAAACGTAATTGGGTATTTCTTTTTATGTCCTATACTATGAGCCATACATGGGTTTTTCTCTCAAAGGGGCCCACATCCACCTTTGCTTATGGTATCATATCGTAAAACATTTCTAAAAAGTCGGCACTGAAAGTACAGGTAACAGCTTGCAGGTGTTTATTGTTTACGTATGAATATTTGGTCAAATACAGCGTATGACAAATACACGCACAGAGCGACCATATTAAGAGCTTACACACATATATTGTTGGGATACACTTTCCCTGAAACCTGCTGGCGCCAAACACAGGTGTCCGTCACCAGTGCTAATAATTATGAGATATATCAGATCGTTATTGCTGCTCTCTCTAACATTTGAAGTATGGTGGATTATCTTCATATTCACAAGTAAATTTGGTTTGTTTTATTTTGTTGAACGTTCTATTGATAGCTAAGATGTTTTGAGGACGTGCCTCCATGTGCTTATTGCATGCGTGCTTACGTGTCCAATTGCTAGAGACCGTGTATATCAATGTATTTGCCCCGTGCAATAGCGCGGATCTGCTGCGATTACAGAGTACTACCTACCTAACATACCAGGCCAAAGGCATCCAGCACACAGTATTCAAACCAGTTACATTTTACTTACAATGAGTATACCAGTTGTTTCGATAACCCTAAATGCTCAATAGTAAGCAGGGACTAACAATTACAATTTTCAAGGACTTTAGTATATCCCTTGTTTGTTTTGGTTTGGTTTAGTATTGTTTAACGTGTTTAACGTCCTATCAATTTTTAAAGCACCGACAAGAAGGGAAGTTGTCGATGTTTTTGTAGGTTTGGTTTGGTTTTATTTTGTTTAACGTCCTATCAACAGCTAAGGTCATTTAAGGACGGCCTCCCCTGTGAGCAATATGCATGATTGTAGTGTATGCGTGTGTGTTTTGGGAGGCTACAATGTAAGTAGGTCCCGGCTGTTGGACAGAATCCATTGCCTACCCAATAAGTTAAATACAGACATGATAGTGATTCACTTTAAAGGATATATGAGAGGCTTTAGAGTGACTTATTCTAGCTAGAAAGGGCGCTATATAAAATGTTGTACATTATTATTATCAAAACAATAACTAAGTTTCACGTGTGAATATGATTTGCTGTCACTGACATTCATCTATTATATTGTAATCTGTTTATTTCAATAACTGAAATCAGTAGTACTGCTTCACCTGTTAGGGTCCTCCCATACATTCGAGAGAAGGAAAACACCGACATCAGACATAGAAGAGATCAAAACTAATCTGCTGGCCCCAATGCAACACTTTGAATCTATTTCGTTTCCCATCATTCCACTCTAATAAAATATATAACATTTGATATAGAGCCTTATCTAGCTAACATACGTAACTCTAAAGCGCGTTACAGTACATAGATATACAATTTATACAATTAGCATATACATGTACATGTACATTACAATTCTGAGGAATTCGAAGACGCTGCCTTATCAGACGCTAACTACTAGTCCTATGCCACCTGGCTAATATCTCTATGTGTGAATGCCTGTGTGTGTGCTGGAGATGTGATGTTTTATGTTTGTAGTGCGACCGTGTTTCCAACGGCATTATTTATAGTGCAACCTCACTTGAATGCTCAACTCAGATACCGCAACATCCATCCCAGACCAATTTATACTCAACCTGAGTTGTTTGAGTTGTGTGGGCAGGAGAAAAACACTTTCTCTCATTATCCATGCGTAAGACGACTTCGGGGATCGAACTCCGACCGCCTGCGTGGAAGGCCTGAGTGGTAACCACTCGACCAATCCGCCCATAATGTCTCTCATTCTCATTTTTCTATATTCATTCCATTTCCGACGGTATCTTTCTAGATACTCATCATCATATAAAAATCTGCTAGGGTCACAGTTACACTTGTCTATACTAGAAGTGTGGATCAGCACTCATTTCAACAATGACTAGTATATAAATATGTCAACAATGCTTCCTTGGGGTGAAAATATCGCCCTCTCATGAATGTGTGTTTTTATTTTATTATACCGAGTGTCATGTTTAGGTGTTTCACCACTTCACCATTTTTAAAGGTCCTTGTGTTGATTTGACATAAACCAAGACTTCATCTCAACAGTTGTCGAATGAACCAACCAGGTAAACAATATAAAAAAAATATAAAACTGTAAACTTCAACAGGTTTAATAACTTCAACAAATAGTAGTTTATATAGTAAATAAAATAACAAATACATTTCATTTGCCTACATTTTGATATTTAATTTACTTTCAACTGTCCGAAATTGAAATTAACAATGCAGTTGTTCATAGTTGGGCAAATTTGAAAACCATGGGACCTAAAGTCCATAGGATTCGCTCTGATTTGATTCAGCTGCTGATTAACAACACTGAGTGGCTGACTGTTATCCCTGACACCATTAACATCTCTAGCTATGCTGGCACCTTTTGGTTGGACACTAACTTCACTGCATTTATCATCAGGAATTTTAGGAACTTCTATCAACATATTGTCATCACTGAAAATAGAGTTCAGTTCATCAAGGGTAACATCACGGATCATATCTGTGGAGTTGTCGGGACATGGGTCCTAACATATTACTTAAGCAATCTGACATTTGTCGCTTCTTTTTTTCGCTGAGTCGGCACGCATAACTCCTAATGGAAGATTCACTTTTATGGCCGGAGGCCCTCATGATATGCCTGGCTTCTATTCCTGCATTATCAAGTGAAGTAATCGTGGTAGCTCGAATTGAATGGTTTGTGTAGGTTTACCAATTTTTGATATCTCAGACATCATAGTGGACAAAGTGTTCTTCCTACGGGTGATTTGTAATACCATACTTGGTCGTTTTCTTCAAAAGAATCTAAAGGTCGCTGCCAAAGGTCGTGTATTTCAGGGTGCAGTTTATCCAGGTAATTTCTGAAGGAGGACACGGGACATAACACATCCCCTGGGCGAGCGTACATCCTGCCTTCCCCTGTCGTGTCATCTGGTGTAGTATCAGAACTGCAAAATACAAAAATAAACAGAAGGATTACCAAAAGTGCAAATAAACAATAAATCTAAAAGTTGTCTTATTAAATGTATTAATAATATCTTGACGTGGCAGGTGGCTCCTTATCTAATATCACCTTGTAATTAATTACTGTTGAATCTTGTTATGTATATGACATCATTTAATAGAAAGAGTTTGACCGTATGTGAGAAATTGCCAGTTACTTGACACTGGGTAGTGGTTTTTGTCAAGTAATCTAATTTTAATGTGTTGATCTGAATTAAAACAAACATTGCATGTCTAAATATAGATAAGGGATAACATACCGGTGATTCTTGTCTGCCTCATCTATACTCTGGTACACAAAATCCAACCCCTGAGTCTTTTGCTACAGCAAATGTAGATTTTGTCATCTGTCGCTGATTTTCTCGCCCCCGACGACATGAATAATATGTGAGATCAAACCAGACCTTCTTTTGGAGTCCACACGGTGAGTTTATGTTGAATACAACGTTTTCAGGGGTGTAGAGCTTACGGAGATCATCATCAGAAATAGGGGGTTTGTGGTCCACTGAACCATGGCCTTTCTTTTTCAAGTCGGTGACAACGGCTTTGTAGACTTCCAGGCTACTAGAAAACTCTAATTCCGATTGTAAGTCTACTTTACAGCGTTCTTTGAGGTATTTTGTAAGGCCATATTTCATGCTCGCTATGGAAGACGCTTTCATGTTGACTCCAGTTTTCGTTCTGATGGAAGCAAAAAATAGCCTTAACTTGTCGTTGAGTTTCGGCTTATCAAATGTTTCAAACTGGCAGTCATTCTCTCTAAAAATCTCTAAAAATGTTCACACTTCTTTTAACAACACGTTGTGTACTTTTTGCATCCGTGTCGTTGAGTAATTGCTGCAGATCCTGCTCGTTAACAGCGGCAAACCTTCCTGTTGCCATCCCGTCCATTTGTCGTC
The DNA here is from genome assembly GCF_002113885.1 of Mizuhopecten yessoensis. Lineage (NCBI taxonomy): Eukaryota > Metazoa > Mollusca > Bivalvia > Pectinida > Pectinidae > Mizuhopecten > Mizuhopecten yessoensis. The sequence goes on from NW_018408040.1 coordinate 196,969, forward strand.
TGGTACAAATAAACAATCAAAGTTAAAAAGACGCTTTAAGAAACGCAACGCCAGTAGTCGACAAACGTTTCAGAAAAGTTTTCACTGGGATGAATCAGGGGCGCATACATTCGGCGCATGTAACAGTTTTTGGAATAACACCCTGGCACTGGGACGAACCGTGCACGCATACGTTTGGCGCATGTGATATTTTTTGGAATGTCACCCTGTCTTCTTTATCTTTGTAAAACGAGCAAGTAACATTGAAAATGTTCACATCTTTCTCAACCAATCAGATTACGAGATTTTAACAGAAGGTATAATAATTATATTTACCTATACATTATTGTGACTGCAATTACGCGTACCACGATATTGTTGCCACCGTAACCCCTGATAGTGTGTTTGGCCTCTGTGTGTAACACACGTGCGTATTGTGTGAGGTACACCTATGCGTTTTGCTTCACAAATGTGTTTTCTATCACCTACGATATTTCAAAGTAAATGTACCTCATTAAAATGAATTAGGTATATTGTCTAATATTCCAGCAACGGTGACCTCATATCGGACATCAATGATAAAAAATTATAAAAACTTTAATACACAAAAAGAACTTGAAAATAGTAAAAGGTTAAAAATTGTATTCATAAGTACAAAGAGAAAGTGGTTAAACATAAGATTTTTTTTTTTAAATTTAGAATTTTATGATAAAGACCAGTTGACACAAATATTCGAAATCTTTGAGATTGGAGATTTTTTTTTATCTCGAATCTGTCTTCAATCGGCATATGATACAAATGTATGCCTATAATTAACGACTGATAGTCGAAACTGTAGCAGGGTTTTCATTACCTTAATAAACCATTGCTCTATTGTTTGTAACGTACATTATCTCTTATTATGTCCCTGTATGCCGTGGCCGAAGAGTGCATTATGTTTACAAAGAACCGGGCTTTATTAACACAATAGGTTTTTGATAGATGCCCAAAACTGGTCATTTTTAACACAATGGGCATTTCTGGTCACCGAATGTAAGTGGGTATTAGTAATACAAATGCCTGACTAGATAAATAACGTAACAGACTCCACACATCACCACCGCATGCAAATTGAAAATATAATTAAAAAGAACACAAGACGACAGAAAAGGATAATTTAATTATATTTCCATAATTTTCAGACTTTTATTGTTTGCTGGTGTCACATCATGAGGTTTAAAAGGTTATTTGTACTCTCATTCTGGTTTTTTCCGATAGAAATATTGGTATCCACAGAGCTAACTTGACTGAATGCTGCTTCAGACTCGGTCTCAGCCGTTGTTACTCTGACCTTTTGTAAGATTGCACTGCATTGAACCTGTGCCCTGTGCGTTCCGCAATCAGTTGCTCGTCCACACCCGACTGTCATAGTCGTGTGGCTGCCGTGGCCCTGATAGAGTGGTTGGAATACAATCCAGGAAATCCAGCGGTGCTGCATAACCAGCTGTTTGCAGTTCGTTTTTCCATTGGAGCTGTCGCCATACCAAACCATCCCTTTAGGATTCTAGGGGACGGAGGTAAAATGCATCGCATTTATTCTTTTGTAGCCTGTGAAATAAAACAGGAATATTACAAACGTCTCCTTAACATGAAATGCTTCACACATGTTCTGTTTTTAAATGTATCATTTCTTGTGTTTAATTAACAGATTATGTTGACATACGTAATGCCTAGTTATTCAAAGCAATTGGAGAAAAAAATACTTTCATAAAAACATTTGCTTTCGAACATAACAATTTCTTGAAAATAGTTTGGTTTATTATCCATTTTCTTATTCATGTGTACATTTACATACATGTATTGTTTCGGAAAGGCAAAGTCCGGATACTTTTGCAAGTTATTTTGTCCAAAGTTCCAACAAGATCAGATAGGTGTTTATAAACATCTCTGTCTATTTGTGAGCTTGTCGTATCGCTCCCTTCTTCGTCACTACTTTCCCTATGTATACGCTCTCCTTTGGTGGGGCTCATAATGACAAAATAGTTTTTCCAAAAATGCACGATTTCACAAAAGTCTACAACCACAATTATCTAACATATGACATGTTGGTATACTGACTACGTTTATCCAGATATACTAAAATAGACTAAATTAGGTTTATATTTATTGGTTGGTTGTTACCTCAGCCTAGCGGAACATACTAATGTTAGAGTTATCTCCCCTATAACTTCCTCTTGCTTTCTCAGAATCCATTGTTAGCACAATCATATTTTGTCAAAACAAATTTAAGTTTTTGTATCAAATTTTCACTATTTTTGAAATATATTTATACTTTACGGTACTATAATATTTCAATTGATGAAATATCAATAGGCGTAGTTGGTAATGTTTCACGTATGGTAGTTTAGATGTTGGTTTGCCGGAGCGGCGTATTTTGCTCGGGGGATACAGTAAGGGTGACCGCCATCGCCTTGCTGGAATATTTTTCACAGGGTTCTTGAATTTTTGATAAATCGCTATCGATTGTAAAGTTTTTCATTGTGGGTACTTTTTATGTAACCTAATACTTTATCGTTGTTCACTAGTTTTTGGCAAATTCAAATATCCTTATATTTCTGAGTTGTCGTATTTTCGCGGGGATTGGCGTCACGTGACATGGTGCAGCGATCATGAGTGATCACTCTTGTTAGTTATGGCACGGACTTAGATAGCATCTAATTCCGTGGTTATTGTCACTTATTTGGAATATGATGGTAGGCCATTTTGTCTACATAATACGGTTATCACGCAGGTGAACCTTTGATGCAGGTTACAGCATTTATAAATATATATGGTCGACTTGCTGTTTGAGTTTAGATTTCACATGTGTGTTTGTCTAAAGTTCGTTGGAGTTACCTCCCCAATTGCACTAGTGTAAGATATACTTTTTCTACGTGGTTATTTTAGCATTCCGAGTTATTTGGGTAAATAGCTGTTTTTCGTATCGGGTGTTTCATTGGTTCTGTGGTGTTTGTATGTTTACATTTACGCCGATTTTGATGCTCCGGGTTGATTTCGTCTTCATATTGGAGGAGTGACGTGTGTTTTTACACATGCGTGCATTTCGTTGTTGAAGTTACCTCCCGTCTCACAGTTGGAATATTGCACTGTTGCATACATAGTTGTTTATAGCGGGCTCTTCAATATTAGTAGATGATGCATGTGGTGGTCACAAAAGGTGCTGATGGTAATTATAATACCTCCAGCTAGTGTTAGGGAGGTAGGTCCCAAATTGTTGTTTTTCCAAGTCATCATTGGCATTAAGCCAGATGATATATCTTCCTAAGGCTTTTTATTTTCATTTTCACACACAATTCTGTCATGTATGATATAACTATTGTATATTCTACAACGTTGTGGCATACTTTTTCAATACATAGTTAATGTGTTGTGATTTATTGAAAATGTAAGGTTTAATCACATATCAGCCGAATAAACCAAGTGCTTATATTATCTGTCAATTTGTCAATTTTTGACCAAACAGAATTTGTTTTGAATTGTTTGTAACTTAATTCAGTTGTATGCTCAGAGATAAATGCTTGAATAAGGTTGAGTAACATAAATTGATTTGAAATGTTCTCCAATTAAAATTAATTCTACCTGATTCAATTAGTCGAATAGCCTTGAATGATCATAAAATTAATTGAATTGTTTTTAATACAATTTTCAATGTTTCTGCCTTGAGTTAAATTAAGCGAACTCCAGGACGGTTCCAGTAAGGGTTCATGGTACCAGGAAGAGGAGCCAACAGGTTGCTGCTACTGGCCATGGGTCAGCAGGGTTATCCGAGGAACAGTAGTCACAGGTGGCTTATTCTGTGTTTAACAGGATGGCCCCAAGATTTGAGGAGTTAATAATTCCCATCAGAAACTCTCCAGCAATAGGTGAGAACATTGGTCAGATGCCTCTCTGGTTTTTGTCAGTCTGTATGGGTCAGCCCACCCTACTCAAATGGCCGGGTTGTTGAAATACATGCATACTGTCCGGCTGGGCGCTCGTCGCACTTCCATTTTTGGTTGGAAGCTCTATGATGAGCAATTTAGGTTAAGGAAGTCCAGAAACCCATCCGCCTTATGTGAGATCTTGTTCCTGTATCTCTACATAAATCAGCAGCCACATCAGACTGCAACTTCATCTGTAAATGCTAATGCACATATGAAATGCTATGACTTTAATTACAGTAATAACTGTATTAAGAGCCCATGTCATTACTTGCATTGGTCACAGGGTTAAATACCTTCAGGGCTCAGCCAAATTAGGAGTTATGGCCCCTTGAATAACCCTTGTATTCTCAGTTGCATAAACAAGCCATTGATAAGAAAACAATGTACAACCCTGTTGATTGTACAGGGACAGAGGGGTGGGATAGAAGGAGGCAACGAAGGATCGGAGTAGTTAAATAGTTTGGTAGCTATTTACCAGATATATACAAGCATTTAGGTGTACATACATTTTCTCACTTTGTTCTCACTATGATACATGTATCAGTTGACACACAAATAAAAACTACACCCAAGTTATGGCTGTGTGTACACGTGGGTAATGGAGATAAAGAAAAATATAGTAATGGCAGGGATAAACAGGTACACCCATGCGTTTTCCTTCACAAATGTGTTTCTATCATGTTCGATTTTTCCGAAGTAAATCAATATTATTTAAAAAAAAAAAAGTTCATTGCCTAACGGTCCAGCAACGGTGACGTCATATCGGACAATAACAATAAGGGACACTTATAAACATTAAATACACAAAAAGAAACTGAAAATAGTAAAAGGTTAAAATAGTATTTATAAGTACAAAGCGAAAGTGGTTCGAAATTAAAACAGTTTTTTCACGATTTTATGGAGTCCAGTGTAGCACAAATATTCAAAAATCTTTGAGATATTCAATGAATTTATATCAGACACATCATATTTGTTATCTCGAATATGTCTTACATCAGCATATGATACAAATATATGCCTATAATGAACGATTGATGGTCGAAACTGTAGCAGGGTTTATCATTTAATGATAAAATGAGAGAACAAGGGTTTGGTTTAATTTTGATAAACGTCCTATTAACAGCTAAGGTCATTTAAGGACGTGCCTTCATGTGTGTAGTGTTTGCGTGTGAGTATGTAGGAGACAGGATATGTTTATAGTGCTCACTGAAATATCATGCCGAAGGCACCCAGCACAGCATCCCGCCCGGTCACAATATACTGGCAACGGGTGAACCAGTTGTTGTCATTCCACTAAATGTTGAACGTTAAGCAGGGAATAACAACTACCATTTTTATGGACTTTGGTATGTTCCGGCTTAGGGACAGAACTCATTGCCTTCCTCATCTGGGCGAACACTCGACACTAAGGCAACAAGTGAGGTGTTGCCAAGTAAGGCGCTAGGATATAAAAGGCAGTTAAAAGTAGAAAGAACGATTATGATCCAATATATTGCACAGCAGATTTATTTTGGTCGCTTTTGTGTCCCCAAACAGAGGACACCAAAGCAAATCCCCCATTCTGCAGGTGGTTCCAACATTATATCAACTAATGGATACTACTGTATATACGGTTATTAATTGTTTTAGGTGTAATAATGTACACTCCCCCATTGCACATACATATTATATGTCATTTACATTAAATTAGTATATTTTCCAGGCACCCATAATACATTAGAAATGCCGAGTAGAAATGAGAGGCAGAGCATACCCTCAGGGATTAAACGTCACTCATGGCAGGTAAGTAGCACAAAACGTTGTCAGACAAAACCAATAATACACACACGCTCAGCATTAAATCCCATACGTATATTTCGATATACAAACAATATCCATTAATAAAAGAGTTATACCTCTTCTTCCTCTACTATCCCCTTGTTTATAATAAATTATGAAGATTATTGATTTTTCACTAGGTTCATAACCGACAATGTCTAACGGTTTTAGTTGGTTTCATGTCTTTTCATTTAACAGGTTTCATCTACGTTTTATTTTCCCAAAGGACCTCTTGTGTTAATGGGTCGTCGGGAATCCAATAAAAAAAAAAACAATAATGGCGAGGCTGGGACATATCGAAGTCCTTGGAAATGTAATTAATATTCATTTAAAATTACACAGGCTGTTGATAGGTCGTTCAATAACATTAAACACAAACTGTTGATAGGACGTTCAATAACATGAAGAAAACTTAAACCATTTGGACATTGTATCTAAAAAGTGTTCAAAATGAATCGTGTGTCGATCAGCAAGAAAATCGTACATCAGGATCTTAGAATGGAACTTTGTGTTTTTTTAAACAACACCAGCCGCGAATCTCTAATCGGAATCAAAATGAACAATCTTATAATGGACGAGAAAAATTACAAATGCAATATGTAATTCAATTGAAATAGTATTATTTAAATCCAGCCTATTCTCCAGTGTATCGAATCCAGATAGAGAAACATTATTTCAAAACAAAACAAGTGGTATTGCTACCCCACCGTGGAAATACAAGGCAATAAAAAGGAAGATGGCGCCGACAAACCGGTATAATCTACCATCCTACCATCTGTTGATTTTAAACGTCAAAATACAAACTTCAAACTGTTAATTACACATTTTTTAAGACTTCAAACGGTTAATTACACATTTTGTAAAGACTTCAAACTGTTAATTACACATCTTGTACAGACTTCAAACTGTTAATTACACATCTTGTACAGACTTCAAACTGTTAATTACACATTTTGTAAAGACTTCAAATTGTTAATTACACATTTTGTAAAGTGAAATTGGCGAAATAAACGGAATCAACGCGTAGACATCAAACTACACCATATAGAACTTAACGTCGGCGAATTGTTTCCAAGTCTAGAAGAGGTTGTCCTCGTCCGTCTTCTCATGAGTCATTCAAAAATTACCCATTTCTATTTATTGAAACGCGAAGACCAGCCTCAGTGCATAGCATGTCATGACCAATTAAAAGTAGAACAATATTTTAATTTATTTAACGTCCTATTAACATTTGGGTTATTTAAGGACGTGCCTTACGACATGTAGCGGGACACTGCAGGCCTATAGAACAATTGGTTTTAGATTGCTTTGACCTTCATCAAACACGAGATTTTTTGTATATTAATAAAATAAATCTTTTCGAAAAAGTAAATGTATCAACAATTCTGAACTACTTAAAAACTGTTTTCATTTTGTGTTAAAGAGATTAACGTCCTAATAACAGCTTAGGTCATTTGATGTCGTTCTTCCATGTGTGTAATGGAAGCGGTGTGTTGGTGTATTTGCCTTCTTGCGGTAGTAAGGATGTGATTGAAAACGTTCCAACTCATATGAGGGTAGGAATTCGAAGAATACCCATTTTTAGAATTTTGGTGGGAGAAAAATATACCCCCGCAATGAAGTTGGGGATGGGTATACTGGAATCAGACTGTCTGTAGACGAAATATGTCCAGTGATGTATTCGCTCATTTTTCAATAGAGTGTTTGATTTTGTTAGTGTTAACAGTACCATATGTTGTTGTTACCTCTTATAGTATTTTGCGTTTCGGACCTTTGTAAGACAAAAATGCCTCTTTCCGTAATTTTTTTACAAGACTTTGTCCGGCTTTGTATTTGCTCATTTTCAATGGATTTATGCAGAGGTGCGAGTCTTTCCTCTTTTGGCCTAATCATTACTATTTTTACAGATAAAACACGTATTAACTATATGATTTTGTCTTATTTCTGCCGATTCTGGAAATATTTATCCTATTCGGCATCGTTTGATCATAATGTTCTGATGGCAGTCTTCTCGGGGATTTGTATTCCATTATACAATTCACGTGTATACGGGAAGGGATATCTTACCTGACCCACGAAGTGCAGAGAACAGTTCAGTTATCCACTTTTAGGTATGAAAAGATTGCAATACAACAAGGAGTATAACTTCATCTATTGTGAAGTACCAAAAGTTGGATCGACATTTTGGATGATACTTATGTATCAGATCCAAACAAAGACTATTGCCAGTCCATTTGATATCGAACCCCAACTTGTTTCCAATTTAACAATGGATTCTTTGAAGGGTAATATGAATGTCGCGTTTATCAACTCAACAAAGTTCTTATTCTCCTATATTCTATATAAGCTATATTCTCCAAACCCGTACTACTGGTTAGTTATAGGGAAATACATCGTGGAGAGGTTCAGAAAAAAATGCAGAATCTCTTTGTGGACATGACGTTAGTTTTCAAGAATTATTCAATATGCTGCTCACTCTCAGAAAAGACGGACTCGTCAAAATGAACATTTCATGTCTGTTTAGCAATTGTGTTCTCCCTTTAGTATCGATTACAACGTCATCGGTAAAATGGAAACATTTACAGAAGACACCGATCACATTCTAGACGAACTGCATCTTGCCATCTACAAAGATGTGCTGCGAAATATGTCTGTTGATGCAGTAAATGATACCCTGTATGACATGGCACAAGCATTCACCTCTATGCGAACGGCAGCCACAGCATGTATCTCACTAAGGGAAGCTGTAGATAGGATATGGACAAAGCTAAAGGTTAGGGGTTTTGTCGCAGCTAATTTGCCGGTTCCTATTGGACTGGAACGCAAAAACCGGACGGATGTTTTGCAAATATTCAAAGGCGCATAAGTCTGTTTCTAAAGTAGGACGCCAGGGCTTAAAAAGTCAACAAAATGCAATATTTCTACAAACGTTTCGGCGAATAAAACAACAAACTATAAATAAAATAACCAAAGCCTATCGCATGGATTTTACTTTATTTGGATATGATCAACATTTTGATAACGATTCATATTATTCTGATGATCTATTCATCAGTAATATTGTATTTTGAAAGTTTAATCAATCCACTTATGTCTTTCACTGGCCAGTTAGTCAGGCTTATCAGGAATATTTCTCGGAAGAAGACACTAGGGCTTAGAGGAATCTTGGCTCCCACCATCAAAAACTATTTACCAGATCTGGGACTATTTCCCAGTCCCATGTTGGAAATCCTAACGGGATTCTTGTACATATTGCGTATTTAATACTATTTGCAAAATGCTATACATTTTTAATTCTAAAATATTATTACAAGGGGACCAGAAACTAACAAATAGTGATAACATCATTGATCTGTCAAAACTAAAGATAGATGCCTTATGGTCATCTATATCCCTTGAACAGTCCCAAAAATCAATATGCAATAAGAATGGACCATTGGGAACCTTCATGAAAAAAAAATCTTCTAAAAAATAAGAATATAATCTTAAACTCAAAAAAATAAAGATGCCCACATGTTGGCCATATTTATTTCCGATCTACCTAAAATCATAATATGTGTAACAGGGATTTTTTTTAATTTATGTTGACATATAATGACTTGAATGAACTTTTAAATTATGAAAGGTCTTGTTTGTTAGGAACCTTAAACGGGTGTGTGGTAGGTTAGTTGTGTAATGAAAGAATGTAGTGTAGGGACCCTTAATGTTTGTGTGTAACCTGTATGCAACAATGTGTGGAATGTGATAACGTTTAGTCACCTGACATGAAGGGACACTTTTATTGGCCATGGGTAACAACGGAAGTTTAATGTTAAGAAAATGAAAACACTGGGCGAGTTGGTCCATACTTTTTATTCATTCTGTACTGAATGATCAGAATATTTGCCTATGTTATTCCTTAGTTACATTTGTCATTTTAATCATAATATTCTGATAAAAGAAATATGTATAATGTGTAAGTTTCTAAATTTATATTATAAAGTGTAGTTATTAGTATTGTTTTATAAGGTATTCATTTGCTTAACTTCTGTGATATATGACTGTATTAACACTTATAACAATAATAATAAACAACATTTGATATAGCTCCCTATCTAGCTAAAATCAGCCACTCTAAAGCGCGTTACAGTACATAGATATACAATTAGCATATACATTAATCAAAAACAATTTAGTGGAATTCGCAGGAGCTACTTCATCAGCTATATGCCACCTGGTTAATATAACCATATGTGTGTATGCCTGCCTACGTGTGTCCTGGGGATGTACTGTTTTGTTTGTAGTAGGTACGTGCTTCCAACGGCATCATTTATAGTGCCACCTCACTTGAATGCTCAGCACAAATACCGCACCCAACCTGAGTTGTGCAGTTGTATGGGCATGAGAAAAACACTTTCTCTGATTATCCATGCGTACGACTTCGGGGATCGAACCCCGGCCGCATGCGTGGAAGGCCGGAGTGTTAACCACTCGACCAATCCCCATAGCAAGGATAATTTCTGTAAACCACCGCAGGATCTGTTGGGTACGTGTAAAATATATATAATTTAGTTATATTTTGATATATTGTGAGCATCGTGAGTTAGTGGGATAGCTTATGATGAAATAATTACAATGTCAAAGTATTTGAGTAATAATGATTGAGCTTTAAAAAAGTATTTTGTTCACAACATACTTTTGGATAATATCACATAAATGTTTAATATCGATTTAAAAGACAGTAGAAACTTGCCAATTTGTTACATGTGTTCGATGATAGGCAAGCTTGACTTAAGATTATGTTTGATACATCTGTACTATCATGTGATTCGCTAACAGGATTAATATTAAATCTAGAAACATGTCAAAATGGTGAAATGTCAACAAAATGCAAGGTATTAAAATTAAGTCAGAGTCTGACGGTAAGAAAGTTAGGAAGCATTGACGGTAGTGAGTAAGTTAGGAAGCGTAGCGAGTATTCAAGTTTCAATACAGAAACAATGTAACACATGTGCTTGCTTTAATACCATACAGTATATTGTACAAGAGCCTATTTTTTGTTTCTCTTACTGTTTTCATTTGAAGGCTATTACAGAAACTCTCTCTATGTAAACTAAGGTAATGACTCGCACATGTTAATACTATTCATGCTCATAAAGTCATTTTATTACGCAGTGAGTTGGTCCGTTCATGATGCAGAAATTGGTAAAAAATAAGTGTTTTTGAAAGTGAAGAGTATACTGAATCCTGAATGAATCTTTCTTTTATAAAGGTCTGTGTATTTAGTAATTTCAATACATAAAGAGCTTTAGTAAGTGTAAATTGTACAAGGAATCTTTCTCCAAATATGGGATGAATTTTTGCTTTGATATTTCTTTAATTCAGTGAGAATTTCAATCTTTGACATAAAAGGCAGATCATTTTTGTTAATTGCCAGAAATCGCATTAAATTGGTACAAACATCATTTTATTTGTATTAAATCAGTATAATGGAAGTGTATTAAGCTTTCAAAATATAATTAGTAATACTTAGATTGAAACATTACATATATAGTTCACTCTTGGTGTTTTTTTTTATTTAATCACTGTATTTTCCCTTTCCTGTTTTCCTAATACTCTTTCTTTCTCTCTTAAACAAAATACCACCTTTCTAAATATCAGTTATATTACTAAGGGACAAAGGAATAGACTGTAAATTGGTTGGATGCTGTCTGACCACTTTATGCTTATTCCATGTTTTATCTTTCAAATATATCTTGCCTTGCTTATCTTATTCTACTTGCCTTTCTTCTTTCCCTTTCCATGTCTCGCACTTCTTCTATTTTCTATCTCAGCTGACAGACTAATCGTTCCATTCAGTAGACCTTGTACATGTCCAGGTTAACGGAAGGTATTAGAATATTATCGGCAAGTTGTCAGGGATTGGGGGATAAAACCAAGAAAAAGGATGTTTTTTCATATTTAAGGTGTAAAGATTTTAATATGTATTGTATACAAGATACTCATTTTACTCCAGAAATTGAAGAAGTAATTAGGACAGAGTGGGGATTTGATTGTTACTTTAACTTTTAAAGCCTGCAGGTCCTGAATCGACCTAGGTTTATCAAAGGTGTATCTGAATCTCTTGTAAAGCCATTACATATTCTTTTTAATAAATCAGTGGAATCCGGTCAGTTACCTAAGGTCTGGAAAAATGCCAATTTCACAGCTGTATATAAGGGCAAGGATGAGAGAAGTGACCCATCAAACTACAGACCTATTTATATCACTCACTCCTCTGTTTAGTAAAATGCTTGAAAAAAATTATGTTCAAATATTATATTTTATATCCAATTATTATTCTAAGAACCAATCTGGATTCCTCCCCAAAGATTCTACAGTTAACCAGCTACATGTATTAGCACTATATGATTCAATTCTTAATCAACTTGATAGAAGAAAAGAGGCCATAATTGTGTTTTGTGATATTAGTAAGGCATTTGATAGGGTCTGGCATGATGGACTTGTGTAAAAATTGAAAATATATGGTATTGAAGACAATTTTCTTAATTGGCTTTTTAATTATTTAACTGATAGACAGCAAAGAGTAATAATTGATGGGTACAAGTCTTCTTGGCGTACACTTACAGCCGGTGTCCCACAGGGCTTAGTCCTCGGGCCATATTTATTTCTATTATATATAAATGACATAGAAAAAGAAATTGAGTCGAATGTGTTTTTTTGCAGATGATACCTCACTGTTTGTAATAGAAAATGATAACAATGCTGCTGCTGAAATTTTAAACAATGATCTCTATAGAATATATATATGGGCTCATAGATGGGGTATAGTATTTAATCCTAGTAAAACAAGCTCTTCTTGTATCAAATACATTAGATGAAGGTGAAATGCATCCTGATCTCACATTTCTTAACAATTCTGTGGTAAATGTAAAACAGCATAAACATCTGGGTATTTTTTTAACAGCCATGGTTTGTGGTCTGATCACAACAATTTCATATATAATAATACATGTAATAAGATGCATATATTTAGGTCACTCAAACACAAACTTGATAGGAAATCTCTAGAAATGATATACAAGTCATATATTCGTCCAAACCATGAGTATGCTAGTGTTGTATGGAATAATTGTAATCAAACTGAATCAGATCTTCTTGAATCTATCCAGCTAGATGCTGCTAGAATAGTTACTGGTCTCCGAAGAGGTCCTAGTCATGAAATCATCTATAATGAAATTTGATGGGATACTCTTAAGAAACGTAGAAAGGATCAGCAGCATATTTAAAAAATTTTTTTTAACATGTTAGTCCTAATTTTCTTTTTGAAATTGTTGAACCTTATATAGTCATCAATGAAGCTATGACCCATCATGTCCGACATCAACGTATATTTGAACAACCAATTTGTAGATCTAATGCATATTTCAACAGTTTCTTTCCTAGCATAACGTCTTGGTGGAATAGACCTGAATGTAACTATTATAATTTCGAAATGGTGCAAGTCAGTTGAACTCTGATCTCTTGAGAGACCAAAATAATGATAATCCCTCCTGTATATGTGGTTACATTAATGAAGATGTGAGTCACTACTTTCTGCATTGCCCTAGATATATGAATCAAAGACAAAACATGCTAATATCTCTGTCTCATTTACAGCTTGACACAAACCTAAATTTACACTTAAACTTGGACCTAAACATTTATGAACATCTAATGTTTAATATTAATATATTGACTAAAGGAAGTAGTTTCCTTAGTAAATATCTTACCTCTGCTATTCGTGTTTGTGTTCAGAGATATATAGAATCAACCAACAGATTATGTATATATATATGTGTATTTATGCACGCATGTATGTATGTATGCATGTATGTTGCATGTATGTATGTATGTATGAGTATGTATGTTTGTCCTAAAACATGTTCATTATGTAAATATACATAGTTCATAATATTGCTATTGTTTGAGATGTACCTCCTGGGAGAGGGCTTGTATAGGCTTTGCCTGTTGCCCAATTCCCAATAAATCTGATTGATTTAATAAAATATTTTGAAATGAAAAAGATTTAAAGATTTAAACATATATTAACCACTGAGACTTTGAATATGGGCGAAGGTCATTCATTTTAAAACTTGGTAGCCCTTCATCCCCGTCCGTTAATAACCAAATATCATCACCCTTGTCAATTTGCTAATTGAAAAGAAGTCGTTTATAGGTTTAAGACATATTTGACCCCTGTGACCTTGAATATAAGTAAAGATCATTCATTTGAACAAACCTGGTTGCTCTTTAACCCATTGTGCTATTGGCCAAATATCATCATCCAAAGACTTTTGGTTATAAAGAAGAAGTTGTATAAGGTTTGAAACATATTTGACCCCTTTGACCTTGAATATACGTCAAGGTAATTCATTTGAACAAACTTTGTAGCACTTCATCACAACATACTTCTGGCCAAATAGCATCATCCTAGGCCTTTCGGTTATTGAGGAGAAGTTGTTTAAAGGTCTTATACATATTTGACCCCTGTGACCAATTCAAAGTCAAGGTCATTCAATTGAACACACTTGGTAGCCCTTCATCCTAGCATGTTAGTGGCCAAATATCATTATCCTATGTCTTTTAGTTATTTAGAAGAAGTTGTATAAAGATTTTTTAAGACAATTGACCCCTGTGACCTTGTAAATGGATGAAGGTCATTCATTTGAACAAACTTGGTAGCCCCTTATCCCAGCATGCTACTGGCAAAATATCATCACCCTAGGCCTTTTGGTTATTAAGAAGTTGTTTAAAGTAAAATATTGACGCTGGAAGACGGACGACGGACAGACGGACGGACGCTGCACCATGGCCAGGTGAGCTAAAAATAATCAACTAGATGGTGCTCAACGTTCAGCATTAAAGGAAATGGCAACAACTAGTTCATCCGTTGTCAGTATAATGTGACTGGACGGAATGTTGTGCTGGGTGCCTTCGGCATGGTTTTTCAGTGAGATAGCACTATAAAGTCGACATCAGATCCGCGCTATCACAAGGAGGCAAAGTACACCAACATACCCTGTCTCCAGCACACATACACACAGTACTTCAAGAGGACAATCAGTACACTATACGTGCGAACTTTCGTTAGCCTAGTCATAATGCCGACACCGCAACGAACCAATGAAAAGATTTTTTGCCAGATGCCCTTTTGATTTTGTATATCATTCCTGAAATCTGTTTGTATGTATTGTACAGGGTCCTACGTTCCACTGAGCTTGTTGTATATTCAGAGAAGGCTTTTTTTCAATCTGCAGAATTTGACGCTCTATCTCCATGTACTCATTGCTTTGATAGAAGAGTTCATGTTTCGTTGTAATTTTGTCGATTTCAGCAAATATCTTCTCTCTTTCCGTCGATCTTTCAGTGCCTTTTGCTTTATTGTTAATGAAAACATATTTCCCTTCACCCGTTTCAATAACCTGGTTCAGACCTCCGTCTAACGCTCACATACATGTCTCTTCTGCGACATATTGTTCCCGAAGTTGATCCGCTTTAGTAAACACTGGCAAAACAAAATCTTTAACATTGTGTCCAAACATCTTGAAGATCTCCTTAGCGGTTTTCTTGTCTGCTGTTGTATGGCGAGTACCAACAGGAATCGTCATCAACACAGCGTGCGGACCGGGCGACGAAATTCCTAAGCAATGAACTTTTTCAGTGTTTATATCAGCCTCCGACATATTCGTATCGAAAAGCCGGGAGTGTCTATGACAACTACGAACCTTTCACGGAAATGTTGTTTTATAACTACATGTTTCGGTCACAGATTACTTTTGTAATTTACTCAGAAAGAGATGTTTTCCAATCAGCATGTTGCCAGTCAAACTTTTCCCCGAGCCCGTCAGACCCATTAATATTATTCTAGTTTCTCTTTCTAAATGTCTTGTTTCTGCACCTACACCTACAAAAGTAAAACTTAATCTTTTCAGTATAATAAATCATTGACCAAGCTACAATTGACATATTTCCACCTGTCAATCAAAATGATCTAACAATGACAGGTGTATATATACAAAAAGAAAAAAGCACCCCCTGATATATTGAATTATAGTATGTTACCACAACTTTCAATTTAAATGCAAATATTGATTTTAACAAGACCATTGTTCCATTGCAAAGATGTGATTATACAGGTGTGACCGGTAATTAAGATATTGAAGTATTATGCACGTGAACCATGCCTCCCATGCAATTTCCAAAATTCAGTATGCCCACGCTTCAAATTTGGGTATTTTAGTCCGGCATTTTGAACAAATTATTCATTCTCTGTGAACATGGTACGAAGACGAATATAGGAGGCCCAAATATGGCAAATTATCGGCATGCAGTCAACAGGGATGTCCTTTAAAGCTATTGGACGTCAGATGTGCTATACTGTAGTCAGAAAAAAAACTCCAAACCAACACCGTCAAAGACTTGCCAAGATCCGGCAGACCACCCGTAACATCGCAGCGTGAAGACAGGGCAATGGAACTTTAGTTAGACGAATGCTATTTGCAACTAGTCCTGTTCTGAAAACACAATGGTTACCTTACAGACGTCTATCAACCAGAACAGTGAGGAACCGGTTGAAACCAGCAGAACTGAAGTCAAGGAGGGTAATTAGACGTCCCATGTTAACTGGTCGACATCAAAGATTACGTTTGGCATGGTGTTGAGCGCGACGTGGTTGGAACTTGAGGACCTGGAGCAAGATCCATTGGTCGGACGAGAGCCGGTTTCTGCTGCATGTAACAGATGGACGAATGAGAGTTTGGAGACAGAAAAATACAGCATATAACCAAAGAAACATCAAACCAACTGTCCCTTACGGTGGAGGCTCTGTAATGGTATGGGGTGCATCTCTCATGATTGCAAGTTAGACTTGGTGACCAAACGAAGAAACCTGAATGGTGATCAATACACCAGAGAAGTACTTCAGCTAGTTATTGTCCCCCATTTTGATAACCATCCATTAGCTGGAAGACCTGTGTTTATGGATGACAACGCCAGGTCGCATCGTTCAAGGGCGGTAACCGCCTACCTTCAAGGCGAAGCAGTGACTTCTCTTCCATGGCCAGTCATGAGTCTGATAGAGCATGTTTGGGACATATTAGGCCGTCGTGTACGGGCAGTCGAACCTCCTGTACAAACCTTACGTGAGTTGGAAGCAGCATTACATCGGGAATGGCGACAGCTGCCACAGCAGGAAATCCGACAACTGACTGGAGGGATGAGACGCAGGGTTGAGGCCGGCATCCAAGCACGTGGTGGTTTCACTCGATATTAAACTTTGAACCATGGAAGTCGTTAAGTGACTTAAAATTGAAGTTTTCTAAATGAAATGACAATCTTATCGGGCATTTAGAAGGTCAATACTTAAAATGGACATGTTTTAGTGTAATAACTGGGCTTGTGATTTTTTGACAATCTGTTCATTAAATTAGCATTTCTGTTGATATTTGTTGTGTGTTCCTTAAAGCTAATGTAATGTCCTAACAGGCTGTATTTGTATTTGCGATTATTTGTTCCGTTATCTTTTGATACTAATCGTATCATTTTTTAAAAAACACGTGGCGGTGCTTCACTTTTTTATTTGTGTATATATACAAGCTGTTTAGGTAACCACGCCAACACATGGAATTAATAAGAAAGCATGTGGCAAATATCTGTTGTCACCTGACATGGGCAGAACAGGTAATTGGAAGATTCAATCTTATATACGGATAAATCTTTCATTTTTTTTTTTTTTATAAAATACACGATTCAAAGTAGTTTTCTGATCGTCTGCAAATCTGACTGAATTGGACATCGATATGCATATCGGCAGTGTGTACGCGTTGTTAAAGGCAGTTACTCAAACAGGTCCGACGATAACGACAACGGCCAAATTCACGAGACATGAAAAACACAAAACAATTGTGATTTCAGCAATTTTTCTTTGAAATGAAAAGATCGGAATGTATTTGGCTGTTTGAGCCGGTTCATATTTATTTTTCAAACTCTAATGTTTATTATCATCGGTTCAATTTGCATGTATTTGACGTAATGAGTTCCTGCCGGTAAATATTATCACGCGACCTGGACTCTATCCGCACACCCCTTTATTGACACTTTAATTTTTCCTTAAAAAAGTGCATACTATACGCGAATATTTACGGTAGTCGATGGTCAGACATCAAATATATAAATCAATCAACAGCAATTTATAATATAACAGTCTACCCTTTCGGGAACCTCAAAAGTGCCTGATTCATACTCGGAACATCTTTAGGTTATATGTGATTCCCGTGTGAAATTTGGAACGCCTTCAGGTTATATGTTATTCCTGTTTGAAAAGGAAATCTATATCTGAGTTATCATAGAGCTTGTAATAAGCGCCTGGTATATTCCGACAGAAGCAAACACACGAAAGCTCTTCAAAGTGATAGGCAACAAATGTCAAAATCTGGAACTAAACAGAAATTAATAGTCCCCGCTGAAAAATAGAAATTATGTATGATATATATTTTGTTTCCAATATGTATGTGTGATCAAGAAACAGAAGATACAAGTATTACTTCAAATAATCGATAAATGATGAATGAGAAAACATTACATTTCTTTAAATGATTATACATATTCATCATACTCAAAGTCGGGACGACATCAAAATTACCATACATATACAGGAGTCAAATTGCACAAAACATTCGAATGGAACAGCAACATAAGTACTTGTATGGAAATAGAAAGATCGATGCATGATCATATAGCAATGAAGCTAGAACATATTTAAATAATCCAAAAAGAAATTCAACGATTCAAACAGGATGCAGATGCATTATAACATATATGTCAACAGTGTATTGACACACTTCAATAATATAACACAATATGGATCTGTCATCGTGGATTTCAGAAGTAGAAATTGAAGTTACTGCGACTTTACTTCAAGTACCTGTTTATATCCGCAGCAGGTTTCGCAATACCATATCTTGGCAGATATTATTCCCAAGATTTTATGAGCAAAACCCATTCCCTTCTTGTCCATATGTGACACTGGACAATACAGGTAATCACTACATATTTGTCAGATCAAACAGTTTGTGTAATTGCCAACCTCATTCTTCTCCATTACTGTTAATTGCAACAAAGCCAGTCACAAATTTCAGTCGGGTTGGCCTGAATAAGGTAGAGACAGAGTCACCAGTGAAGAAATCAAAATCCTGCAGAGGTGAGACGATGGTTACGGTGTCAATGGTGCATGGTTATTCACATGCGAATATTGGCAATGACAAAAAGCGGTTACCATGAATAAGAACACTAAAGACTGCCGGCGAGATTCCTAGAAGTACATTTTTGGAGAAAATAAAGGATAGGCCTAGCCATGAATGTGCATCATGCAACAAAATACTTTATTATACTTCAGTTCCTAACCACATAATGAAACACTCATGGAAAGAGATTGTACGAGATTCGGGTCCAGAAGTTGGTGCAAATGTTACATTATGCAGGAGGCACGGTAGTCTGGTGGTAGGACGCCGGGCTCGTGACCGTAGGGTTGCGGGTTCGAGTCACGGCACGATGCTTTCATTCCTACAGAAGAAGTAGGATTTTAAAGAATTTCCTATATTTCCCCTATTGAGCCCCGCTCCTCAGGCCCGTTGGGGACCAGACCCAAGGTTTATACAAAATTGGTTCATCTTCACCCAAGAATGCTTCAGACCGAATATGGAACAAATCCTTTCTTTCCTACAGAAGAAGAAGGATGTTTAAGAATTTGCTATTTCACCACTATTGGGCCCCACCACTGAGGCCCCTGTGGGGGCCAGACCAACGGTTTATACAAAATGGATTCCCCTTCACCCAATGATGCTTCAGACCAAATATGGAACAAATCCTTTCATTCCTACAGAAGGATTTTAAAGAATTTGCTATATTTCCCCTATTGGGCCCCGCCCCTCTGCCCCAAGAGGGGCCACACCCTCCGTTTATACAAACTTGAGGTTACTTTGTCCAAATATGCTCTAGAACAAATTTGGTTAAAATCCTTCTATTGGTTGAGAAGATTTTTTTAAAGATTTACCTATTTCACCCCTATTTGGCCCCGCCCCTCTGCCCCCAGTGGCACCATAACCCTCCGTTTATACAAAACTGAGAACACTTTGGCCAATGATGCTCCAGACGCTGCGCCATGGCATAAGCTCACTATGGCTTAGTCCTTGTGCAAGTTCATTGCCAGAAACATCGCAATGGCTTAAGTGCAATAATTTGTTAGTATTCCAATATTGATCTTCAAGCATATGAATCAACAACCAATACTCCTTGTGTTGTTAATTTAGATTTTAAAGAAAGAGACACAGTTTGTTTCATCTTATAAACAAGTGGCTGTAAATCAAGATTTGCTGCCGGAAACCTATGTCATTCAAGTTGATCCGAGTTACCAAAAATTAACTATACGCAATTTATCGATGACCGACACCTGTCAGTTTCCTGGGGTTTGTAGAGCAGTTGGCATTTCCTGCGTTATATCCAAATGGAGATTGTTGTTTGAGATCACTACGAACAAAACATTATTACAGTTATGCAATACTTTCAAGTGCGTTTAATATCTTCCGACACTCGATCGCAATTAGATTTATCTTATCTTTGCTCGGCAACTAATGTCACTGAAAAGAGAAACTCACATAAGGCATTCTCATTGCTGAAATAATACGATCTTGGAACACGTTCCTAAAACCTTACATAACAATATCTCAGAGAAGACATTTCTTTGGTTTCATGAAGGGTATCCGTGGTTCGTCAGCTTACTGGAATTCTTTAAAGATGGATCTTTTAACTCCGATAGATAAAGGGCCAATTACATGGTTGCTACCACTGAATGCGAGTGCAAGTGACAGGAACTTGGATGACATTATGTTTGTTTACTTGAGCAACATAAAATGCACCATTTCAAGGAGGATATAGTAAATTTCCCCGACAAGAAAAGATTTGTCTAATGGTGGCCAACTAAATAACCTCAGCTCGACAATTTTCCCGGTGCGTTCATCATTTGATTTATTCTTACATTTTAACTGATGGTGAACCTCTCGGTAAAGCAACTGACTATTCTTGGCGCATTGAGTACCAGATGAGGTGAACTTCACATTTAAGCTAACCTGTCAGTGTTGACATTGATCTGTTAATATCTTGCGCTATTTATATGCGATAGCTTTGCATTGTATACAATTATACTACATACTATATTTACGCTGTTATTTCTATATCTTACGTCTGTCGCAAGAAAAGCAATCAGGGGGGTAATGTTACACTGCTATACATGTGCCAAGTTAAGTGAAAAAATTCAAATCCATCTCTGCTTTGCAAAAATCTTGTTTATTGGATACAAAATGACAAAGAGATGTTATTGAAACATCACGTTAGGCAACATCTATATGTTTCTTGCCGGTTATATAGAGAAACTCTCCATTGCCGAATGTTCCCATTAAGCCACACCAGTATGAACCAGCGTCCTTCTCCTGTGTGTTCGGCCCGTCGATGGTCAGTGATAGGAAGGGGTTGTCAGAAGCTAAATTACCATTTACGTCCACTCCGTATCTCTGACGAAGGTCCTGGTCCTCCCATGTTACATCGGTGTCCTTTCCGTTGTTGTAGGAAAATGATACAATCGGTTGCTGCATGGTATTGGAAACCATGTTATCGGCTCGTTTATAAAGTTTCATGGTCTGTACGGACTTCCAGAGGTGAGGATCTGATGGTGCACATCTTACTGTGAGAGTTGTCTCCCCCGGAGTGATCTCGTCAGGTGCAGTCACCACAACTTGTTGTCCTTGAGCTGAATAATATTTCATTATAATTAGGATTACATGCAACGGCGTCAACAATTGTTGGCAATATGTTAAGTTTTATTATTATTTATTAAAGGATTGGTTGTCATATTTTGGACATGCATTGGTGTTTAACATACCAATGCATGTCAAAAATATGACAACCAACACTTACATTTACATTTTATGTTGATCAACTTACAGTTCACGCAGAAATAAGGCATAATATTAGTTTGAACACGTTTCAACGTCAGGAAAAAACCATACAGAGAACAGCCACCAGTTGACAGTGGAGCAGTGCAATCTCCAACGTTACAGTTATGACGTCATAAGCGTAGCGACGTCACAATGGTCCAATGCATGTAATACGAAAATAACATACATTGGGCCCAGTAGAAACATCAAGGCTCTGTGCAGTGGAAATGTAATATTACGAATTATTATACATAATTTATCTGTAAACTAAAGGTTGTATAAGCTTTTATTGTTAATGTTTTGAGTCCTTTTGACAGGATAAATGCTTTTGTAAAGATAAACCTTATGTTGGATCATATGAGGACGGATGCCTAGGGAGACAGACAATACAAAGAAAAGAAAGAAGACAGATATATTGTTGCAATCGGTGCAGCATATATTTTTTAGTCTTTTAGTCATGTCCCTTGTTCTCGATTTCTTCAATATCTCCTGATTAGCAAACAGGGACAATAAGCCGGAATTAACTCATTAGAAATTAAGTTCTTGTACTGAATCGAGAGACCAAAATAATCTGACATCATTAACATGCAACGCTAAATGTTATATGAAAATGAGGAAAATACAAATCCGTATCCAATATCAGAGCGGATTTCGGAAAAAATCATATACATTTTCCTTGCGGGTAAATTAACCATAAATCTCAATCAGAATCCAATAACGACATCGGCGGGTGTATTGTGCAACACTCGTATTTTTTGTCATTTTTGTGTGTGTGATCATTTACTTTGGATTGCTTAACAAAGGCATTCTTACATAGACAACAAAAAACTATTTAAGAGTATATAACTACTTGTTTTATCAATACAGAAAAAGATCTCACTCGCTCCAATTGTTCACATGTTTGATTAAATATAATTTCAGTAAATACAAATATGTCAAAATGACATTAATGCCATACCTGTCTCTTCTCAAATGAGCGAAGTACATGACGATTAATAATTCAGCATTTTGAACCCGATCTTGCAAATTTAATTGAACGTTTCTTGATAAAATTTATAAAACAACGCGCAATATAAAATAGGAAACTTATATTTGTATTTCCTCCTTTATTTGATGAAAATGAATTATTACAATAAAACAGTGTATAGCATGCACAACAATATATGAAACAATTCTAAATTTGTTTTTCTATCTAGAACCGACATCTCAAAATCGCCAAAAATAGATCCAACATGGACAGAAATCTGAAGCTGAAAGAGTTTATAAATCACGTATGCCCGCGCACCGAAGGCTGGTTTTTAGATTGTTTAACGTCCTCATGACATTTAAGGACGTGCTTCCATATGTGTCGTGTATGTGTGTAAGTGTGCTAGTGGCAGGTTTGTTGGTGTAATTACCTCCTTGTGATAGCGCGCCAAAGGAATTGTTTCTTACTTGACGAGGAAATTATCACAAGAAGTCATGGACAGAACAACAAGCATATATTTTGATGTTAAGTCATATTTCCAACAGAATCGTGTTTAAGTAATCGGCAAGGAAATGACAATTAGATTTTATAAATATTAACATTAAAAACAGCGGTCCAGAGGCCTTTAAGAGCTCACATTGGAAGTTTATCAAGAGAGTACATGTATGCATGTTGAAACAACGACTACTTTCTGTCGGTTGCAATCTATCGAGAATTACAAACACATGAATACAATACTGATTTACATTTGTATGACAAATAAAGCAATAAATATCAACCGACAAGTTCCGTTACACAAAGATATTATAACATATACTCTGTATATAACTTTAGCTAAAGACACACTTTCACATGCTTAACTTACCGCAGTGAAAGATAGTTAAAACTGCTATGACAGTAAATAAACTGTACGTCGTATCCATGTTGATGTCCGGCTTGCTATTCTACTCAATACATGTATACTGAGCTGATCGATCGTTTCTTATGTTTACATAACCTCACGAGGATACAGAGTAAACATGTCGGATTACATAGTCTTTTATCGCAACGATAGGCCACCGTATTTTTCAGATAAGAAGACTTAGTCATTCGCATGCCGGTGTTGATACGACCACCATATCTCAGGTGAAGGTCGACAAGTATAACCAAACCGTTGACTAAAAACGTGTTATCTCGATGGTTGGCTCAATTCAACAAAACACCCTGCCTTCAGCACTCACGCATACATAAGACTCATAGAGGTTCGTACTAAATTGACCTTAGTTGTGAACACGACGCTAACCCTTTCAACCAAACTTAGCTCTACAAATCATAAATTAATAAAGATTACTAGCCAATTAAAAGAAACAATTTAAAAATAAATTATGCACAACCATAGGGAAATCTACAAAATGAAATTTGAAAAAGTCTGTCAAACACTACTTGAGGAATCGTGATAACAAATATGAGCTCTCAAAATAAAAGATGGCTGCCTGACGGCACATGCAAGCATACATTCTGGCACTTCCTCAAATGACCATGGCTGTTGATGCGCTATGCAGCCAATCAGCCATATGTTAAAGGGTGTCCTTGGCATCTGCAGCGAATAATAATGTATTTTATTTCAACAAGTTTCAAATCCATGCCTATTAGTAGAGTTCCCACAATGGTGTCCCGTGACCACGTTTCCCGGACCAAGGTTTGAAAGTTGATTTTAATCAATTTGAAGGTGCTGATTAAAATGAGCTGGGGTGAACCTCGTGCGCTAACTCGGACAGACGCGAAAAATCAAAATGGCCGCCACCCGTCGTTTGGTATATCAAAAAATACATATCTTTGCTTCAGGGAATTTATTTATTAGTATAGAAACTTGATTAAGGTAAGCATTAGAACGACAAGTGGTATGTTATGTTTTTGCTGCCAAAAAACAGGATAACCGCAAGCTGACTGCAAAGGAAAAGATCAGGATGACACCCTTAATGGTTTGGACGCAAATTTTTCATCTTCAACCAGTGTAACTTAGTTGAAACAACCATGGTTTGAAATGTCTGGTCAATTATTTTGTTTATTTCGGGTTTATCGTCCTTGCATCAGCCAGAATCATATGATTGGTTGTGTTTGTTTTTAATTAGTTCAACGTCCTAACAACAGCTAAGGTAATTTAACGACGTGCCTCTATGTGGGTTTTGTAAGCGTGCATGTGTATGTGTGCCGGATACCGGGCCTATTGGTGTACTTGCCTCCTTGTGATAGCGCGCATCTGATGCCGATTTTATAGTGCTATCTCACTGAAATACCATGCCCAATGCACCCAGCACAGCATTCCGTCTGGTCACATTATGCTGACAACGGATGAACCAGTTGTTGCCATTTTTCTAAATGCTGAACATTAAGCAGGGAATAACAACTACAATGTTTCAGGACTTCGGTATTTCCCAGTCTGGGGACAGAAACCAGGGCACACTTGCTATCAAACGGAGGGACTCTATCATTAGCTGCTTAGGTCTTGGATCATCTGATGATGTAGCTAAACCCTTAACCCATTACATATTCACAGCGGATGTAATACAATATCTGGCTTCTATGGACATGGGAAACAGAAACTCAGGGGGCACGCAATCTTTTGAAAGATGTTGCAAAGCATTTCCAGTGACACAAGAGGCCTTTCAGCAAATGTCCACATCTACAATGATAAAATTAGTAATCTAAACATTACTTCCACGTTGATGAGAATGATAAGAATGATGAAAGTAATGATGACGAAGTTATATGTAGTGACTCTGAATAAAGAGGAAGATGGTGACTGAAAGTCTACATGTTTCATTGACCAGACAACCTGTCCATTTTGGAAAAAGAATAGATCTGCTAAATCTCACTGGATGACCATAAGAAGAGACTAATGTCAGAATTGAGGGGTTTCGTCCGTTCCTTCTACGAACGGGAACTGGAAGAGACAAAAATGGATCTGCGTCCCCATGAATATCAGTGTTTGATTAATAAGAACCTATTAAAATATTTACACATATGACACCCGTGACCTTGAATGACGAACAAGGACATTAGGTTGAACATAATTTATAGTCTTCCCACCCAGCATGCTTCTAGCATTATATCATTACCCTGGACTTTTTGGTTATACAGAACGAATCATTTAAAGATTTAAACATATATTGACCACGAATATGGAAGAAGGTAATTTATTTAAACAAACTTAGTAGCCCTTCATCCCAGGATGTTACTGNGGCCTCCCCTGTGTGCAAGATGCATGCGTGTAGTGTTAGTGTGTGTTATCTTCAAAGTGGACTAAAATACAACTACAGGCAGAATATCAGTGTTTGATTAATAAGAACCTATTAAAATATTTACACATATGACACCCGTGACCTTGAATGACGAACAAGGACATTAGGTTGAACAGAATTTATAGTCTTCCCACCCAGCATGCTTCTAGCATTATATCATTACCCTGGACTTTTTGGTTATACAGAACGAATCATTTAAAGATTTAAACATATATTGACCACGAATATGGAAGAAGGTAATTTATTTAAACAAACTTAGTAGCCCTTCATCCCAGGATGTTACTGGCCAAATATCATTACCCTAGGCCTCTCGGTTATTCAGAAGAAGATGTTTAAATGTTTTCAACATATTTGACCCCAGTGACCTTGAATATGAGTCAAGGTCATTCATTTGAACAAACTTGTTAGCCCTTCATTCCAGCATGATATTGGCCAACTATCATTAGTATAGGCCACTTGGTTGTTCATCAGAAGTTGTTTAAAGGTTTTATACATATTTGACCCCTGCGATCTTTAATATAAATCAAGGTCATTTATTTAAACAAACTTGTTAGCCCTTCATCCTAACATATTACTGGCCAACTTTCATCACCAAAGGCCTCTTGGTTATTCAGAAGTTGTTTAAAGATTTTGACATAATTGACCCCTGTGACCGTGAATATAGGTGAAGGTCATTCATTTGAACAAACTTGATAGCCCTTTACCCTAGCATGCTACTGGCCAAATATCATCACCCTGTGCATTTTGGTTATTCAGAAAAGTTGTTTAATGTTTAAAACATATTTGACTCCTGTGACCTTGAATATAAGTGACGGTCATTCATTTGAACAAACCTGATAGCCCTTTACCCCAGCATGCTACTGGCCAAATCTCATCACCATGGGCATTTTGGTTATTCAGAAAATGTTGTTAAATGTTTTTAACATATTTGATCCATGTGACCTTGAATATAAGTGAAGGTCATTCATTTGAACAAACTTGATATCCCTTTACCCCAGCATACTACTAGCCAAATATCATCACCCTGGGTATTTTGGTTATTCAGAAGAAGTTGTTTAAAGCTTTTAACATATTTGACCCCAGTGACCTTGAATATGGGTGAAGGTCATTCATTTGAACAAACTTAGTAGCCCTTCATCTCAACATGATACTGGCCAAATATCATCACCCGGGGTATTTTGGTTATTCAGAAGAAGTTGTTTAAAGCTTTTAACGTATTTGACCCATGTGACCTTGAACATGGGTGAAGGTCATGCATTTGAACAAACTTTTTAGCCTTTCATCTCAGCATGCTACTGGCCAAATATCATCACCCCGTGCATTTTGGTTATTCAAAAGAAGATGTTTTATGTTTTTCACATATTTGACCCCTGTGCCCTTGAATATAGGTGAAGGTCATTCATTTGAACCAACTTGATAGCCCTTCATCTCAACATGATACTGGCCAAATATCATCACCCTGGGTATTTTGGTTATTCAGAAGAAGTTGTTTAAAGCTTTTAACGTATTTAACCCCTGTGACCTTGAACATGGGTGAAGGTCATGCATTTGAACAAACATTTTAGCCTTTTATCTCAGCATGCTACTGGCAAAATATCATCACCCCGTGCATTTTGGTTATTCAAAAGAAGATGTTTAATGTTTTTCACATATTTGACCCCTGTGCCCTTGAAAATAGATGAAGGTCATTCATTTGAACAAACTTGATAGCCCTTTACCCTAGCATGCTACTTGCCATATATCATCACCCTGTGCATTTTGGTTATTCAGAATAAGTTGTTTAAAGCTTTCAACATATTTGACCCCAGTGACCTTGAATATGGGTGAAGGTCATTCATTTGAACAAACTTAGTAGCCCTTCATGTCAACATGATACTGGCCAAATATCATCACCCTGGGCATTGTGGTTATTGACAAGTAGTTGTTTAAAGGTGTTTTAAGACATTTGACCCCTGTGACCTTGAATATAATTGAAGGTCATTCATTTGAACAAATTTGGTAGCCCTTCACCCAAGCATGCTACTGGCCAAATATCATCTCCCTGGGCAATTTGGTTATCGAGAAGAAGATGTTTAAAGTTTTTAACATATTCGACACCTGTGACCTTGATAATGGGAGAAGGTCATTAATTTTAACAAACTTTAATTTGTAGCCCTTCATTCCAGTTTGGCCAAATATCGACACCCTAGGCCTTTCGGTTATTAAGAAGTCGTTTAAAGTAAAATATTGACGCCGAAAGCGGGACACTGGACGGACGGACGACGCGCAACGGCATAAGCTCACTTGGCACTTCGTGCCAGGTGAGCTAAAAAGCAGAACTCTTTCAACATAATGTATTCGAATCTCACAATTCCTCAAAAACGCCTAGTTAATGTTTAACTCTGGAGGCAATATAATTATTTAGATGTATTCGCCTCCTTGCGATAGCTCAGATAAGACGCCGACTGTTTCATCCTTGATGAAGGCACCCAGTGTTTCACTCCGTCATGTTATACTGACATCGATTTACCCTGTTGTAATAACCATAAAAGCTGAAAGTAAAGCAGGTAATAACAACTATCATATGGTAGGATTGTGGCCGAGTAATGTATACAGTTTACAAAAAACTGTATAAATAATTTGACGCTCAAAAGTTAATTTGAGGCAGGAACCAAGTCTCTATGTGTTTTTGCATGAATGTATAATGAAACCAAAACCCACTGTTCCATTAGACAGAATGGCTCTAATGAAGATGAAGTGCGATAGAGCATGCCTTTTGTTTTATTAATATTCCTGAACATGCAAAATAATTAGCAAAATAGAGGCTGTTGAGGTTATTGATCCCTTGAGTACGTTGTATATAAAAATGTAAATAGAAAATCTAATAAAAAAATAAAAATGCATAAATAAACCCCTTTGGTGTAAATGATGAAGCTGGAATAATGTTTGTGTGATCCCTTTCTCACGACCAGTCTGGTTTGTTTTCTCTTGTCTATCGATAATATGTCTTTGGTTCCTACAACACGGTGTCATTCAATCGTTGGGTACACTGGCCCCTCCCCTGCAACAAGGTGTCGATCAATGACGACTGGGCTTTCTTGCTCCCTCGCCTACAACACTCTGTCAATCAATGATTGGAGGTCCTCGTCCCTCCCCAACATCAAGGTATCGATCAAACCTTTCCCCTGTCCCAACAACAATGTGTCATCCAATCGTTTGGTGTCTTGCCACCTCACCTACAACAAGGTGTCATTCAATCGTTTGGTGCCTTGCCCTCTCACCTACAACATGGTGTCGATCAATCGTTGGGTGTCTTGCCCCATCACCTACAACATGATATCGATCAATCAATCATTGGGTGCCGTGTCCCTCCCCAACAACAAGGTATCGATCAATCGATGGGCTCCTTTCCCCTCACCTACAACAAGGTGTCATTCAATCGTTTGGTGCCTTGCCCCCTCACCTACAACATGGTGTCGATCAATCGCTGTGTTCATTACCCCCACCCCAACATTTCGGTGTTTATCAACCAATGGGTTCTTTGCCCCCTTTCCAATAACACGTTGTCAATCAATCGTTTGTTCAATACGGTGTCAATCAACTATTTGGTTATTTACAACAAGGAGCCAATCATTCGTTGAATGCACTGCCCCTCCCCTAGTGTGGTTTGGTTTGGTATGGTAGTGTTTAACGTCCTATCAACATATATGGTCATTTAAGGACGGCTTCCCCTGTGTGCAAGATGCATGCGTGTAGTGTATGCGTGTGTTTTGGGAGGCTGCGATATGTTCGTGTGTGTCTCCTTGTGATAGCGCGGAACTGATGCCGACTACAACAAGGTGTCGATCAATCGTTTGGTTCTTTGCCCCCTCATCTACAACAACAAGAAGAGGCCCAATGGGCCTGCATAGCTCACCTGGTATTAAGCTCACACATGTTAACTTAAAAGTGGACTAAATACAGCTAGAGGCAGAATATCAGTGTTTGATTCATAAGAACCTATTAAAATATTTAAACATACGACGCCTGTGACCTTCATCCCAGCATGTTAATGGCAAAATATCATCACCCTTGGCCTTTTGCTTATTAAGAAATCGTTTGAAGATTTTAACATGTTTGACCCCTGTGACCTTGAAAGTGGGTCAAGGTCATTCATTTGAACAAACTTGTAAGCCTTTCATCCCAGCATAATACAGGCCCAATATCAGTGCCCTGAG
The DNA here is from genome assembly GCF_002113885.1 of Mizuhopecten yessoensis. Classification (NCBI taxonomy): domain Eukaryota; kingdom Metazoa; phylum Mollusca; class Bivalvia; order Pectinida; family Pectinidae; genus Mizuhopecten; species Mizuhopecten yessoensis. The sequence continues at coordinate 227,179 of NW_018408040.1, forward strand.
CCTTTTGGTTATTGAGAAGAGGTCGTTTGAAGTTTTTGACATTTGACCCCTGTGACTTTGAAAGAGGGTCAAGGTCCTTCATTTGAACAAACTTGGTAGCCCTTCATCCAAGCATGCTACAGGCCCAATATCAGTACATTGGGCCTTTCGGTTATTGAGAAGTCGTTTGAAGATTTTCAGACATTTGACCCCTGTGACCTTGAAAGTGGGTCAAGGTCATTCATTTTGACAAACTTGGCAGTCCTTAATCCCAACATGTTTCAGGCTTGTTTGTTTGTTTGTTTGATTTTGTTTAACGTCCTATTAACAGCTAAGCTCATTTAAGGACGGCCTCCCCTGTGTGCAAGATGCATGCGTGTAGTGTATGTGTGTGTATTTTGGGAGGCTGCGATATGTTTGTGTTCCTCTCCTTGTGATAGCGCGAAACTGATGCCGACTTTATAGTGCTACCTCACTGAAACATACTGCCGAAGACACCCAACAGGACGCCCCACCCGGTCACACTATACTGACAACGGGCGAACCAGTCGTCCCACTCCTAATTTGCTGAGCGTTAAGCAGGAGTAGAAACTACCATTTTTAAAGACTTCGGTATGTCTCGGCCAGGGGACAGAACACAAAGCCTTCCTCACAGGTGCGAACACTCAACAAATGGCCAAAAGTGAGGCATTGTCAAGGGAGACATTAGGAAGAAGAAAGTTATTTAGAAAGGAGAGAAGAGATAAGGTCCCAAATTTAGTCGCCTCTTACAAAAAGCAATTGGGGGCAGCAGGTACAATTCTTACGCCCTACCCAATATCAGTACCCTGGGCCTGTCGGTTATTGAGAAGTCGTTTGAAGATGTTAAGAATTTTGTCCCCTGTGACCTTGAAAGTGGGTCAGGGTAAATCATCCCAGCATGCTACAGGTTCAATATCAGTACCCTAGGCCTTTTGGTTATTGAGGAGTTCTTTAAGTAGAATATTGACGCCGGACGCTACGCCATGGCATAAACTCACTTGCCCTTCGGGCAGGTGAGCTAATACCGTGTAAATCAATTGTTTGGTGGCATGCCCATTCCTTATTTATACCACTGCATGTCATAACAAGAGGCCCAGGGGCCATAACGGTGACCTGAGTTATAGCATAGGTACTGGTAGTTTTATTCTTTTATTTAGATGTGATGTGGAAATCAGCATGTAACCTAAGTGAAATACAATACTTGTCGTGTCAACAAAGGATAATAATTTTGAAAT